>NC_056539.1:33245000-33367500 GCF_910596095.1 Thunnus maccoyii | reverse complement strand
CTTTAACCTCTGCAGTGATGTGGTGCGCTACAGTGGACAACGCTGCATAATGCATGTGTAGTAAGCGGTCGGGGGTTTGCTTTTTAATCCTGCGTGCTCATGTTCGACCTCAGCTCGCTGCAGCTCTCCCATTAGAAACATGATCGCAGGCTCTGTCGTCGTGCCTGTTTGACATTCAGAGGGTTTATTCAGCTGCACACACACACACACATGCCGCCTCGGGGGCGACCACGACACCGCACTCTGCATGCACGTTAGCATTCATTAAGATCAGGATACAGTGGGAGACTCTAAACTTCACACACCATAATCTGTTGTTTCTGCACATAATGGTCCTTCTTCACAGCAGACGTTTTGACTTGTTGCAGTAGGAAAAGCTCAGGTGTTGCTAATAACATCACAGCGTCCCCGTAAACCATGAAAGTGAGCAAGCATGTGCAATACGAGGACCCTCCCCTTACCAAAAAAACACGTGAGTTATCACATGTGAAGTGCTGTTTCACATGTGATAACTCATGTGTTTTAACATGTGAAACATTCAGGGGCACATGTGGTTTTCGGACATTTCACATGTGATACGTTCAGGGCACATGTGGTTTTCGGACATTTCACATGTGAAGCATTCAGGGCACATGTGGTTTTCGGACGTTTCATATGTGATATGTTCAGGGCACATGTGGTTTTCGGACGTTTCACATGTGATACGTTCAGGGCACATGGGATTTTCAGACGTTTCACATGTGACCCATTCATGGCACATGTGGTTTTCAGACGTTTCACATGTAATACGTTCAGGGCACATGTGGTTTTCGGACATTTCACATGTGATATGTTCAGGGCACATGTGGTTTTCGGACGTTTCACATGTGATACGTTCATGGCACATGTGGTTTTCGGACATTTCACATGTGAAGCATTCAGGGCACATGTGGTTTTCAGACGTTTCACATGTGATACGTTCATGGCACATGTGGTTTTCGGACGTTTCACATGTGATACGTTCAGGGCACATGTGATTTTCGGACGTTTCACATGTGACCCATTCATGGCACATGTGGTTTTCGGACGTTTCACATGTGATACGTTCAGGGCACATGTGATTTTCGGACGTTTCACATGTGAAGCATTCAGGGCACATGTGGTTTTCGGACGTTTCACATGTGAAGCATTCAGGGCACATGTGGTTTTCGGACGTTTCACATGTGATACGTTCATGGCACATGTGGTTTTCGGACATTTCACATGTGAAGCATTCAGGGCACATGTGGTTTTCAGACGTTTCACATGTGATACGTTCAGGGCACATGTGGTTTTCGGACGTTTCACATGTGATACGTTCAGGGCACATGTGATTTTCGGACGTTTCACATGTGACCCATTCATGGCACATGTGGTTTTCAGACGTTTCACATGTGATACGTTCATGGCACATGTGGTTTTCGGACATTTCACATGTGAAGCATTCAGGGCACATGTGGTTTTCAGACGTTTCACATGTGATACGTTCATGGCACATGTGGTTTTCGGACGTTTCACATGTGATACGTTCAGGGCACATGTGATTTTCGGACGTTTCACATGTGACCCATTCATGGCACATGTGGTTTTCGGACGTTTCACATGTGATACGTTCAGGGCACATGTGGTTTTCGGACGTTTCACATGTGATACGTTCAGGGCACATGTGATTTTCGGACGTTTCACATGTGAAGCATTCAGGGCACATGTGGTTTTCGGACGTTTCACATGTGAAGCATTCAGGGCACATGTGGTTTTCGGACGTTTCACATGTGATATGTTCATGGCACATGTGGTTTTCGGACATTTCACATGTGAAGCATTCAGGGCACATGTGGTTTTCAGACGTTTCACATGTGATACGTTCATGGCACATGTGGTTTTCGGACGTTTCACATGTGATACGTTCAGGGCACATGTGATTTTCGGACGTTTCACATGTGACCCATTCATGGCACATGTGGTTTTCAGACGTTTCACATGTGATACGTTCATGGCACATGTGGTTTTCGGACATTTCACATGTGAAGCATTCAGGGCACATGTGGTTTTCAGACGTTTCACATGTGATACGTTCAGGGCACATGTGATTTTCGGACGTTTCACATGTGACCCATTCATGGCACATGTGGTTTTCGGACGTTTCACATGTGATACGTTCAGGGCACATGTGGTTTTCGGACGTTTCACATGTGATACGTTCAGGGCACATGTGATTTTCGGACGTTTCACATGTGACCCATTCATGGCACATGTGGTTTTCAGACGTTTCACATGTGATACGTTCAGGGCACATGTGGTTTTCGGACATTTCACATGTGATATGTTCAGGGCACATGTGGTTTTCGGACGTTTCACATGTGATACGTTCATGGCACATGTGGTTTTTGGATGTTTCACATGTGATATGTTCATGGCACATGTGGTTTTCGGACGTTTCACATGTGATACGTTCAGGGCACATGTGATTTTCGGACGTTTCACATGTGAAGCATTCAGGGCACATGTGGTTTTCGGACGTTTCACATGTGAAGCATTCAGGGCACATGTGGTTTTTGGATGTTTCACATGTGATATGTTCAGGGCACATGTGGTTTTCGGACGTTTCACATATGATGCATTCAAGGGCACATGTGGTTTTTAGACGTTTCACATGTCTCAAACTGAAGCAGCAAAATGTAGTTCAGACATCATTCATTTCATTATTTACACCCATGTTTTCATTCAGGGAACTCAACTCTGACACATCATCATCAGCTTTAAGTTGATATGTTGAACTTGTCAGCAAACAGTTGTTTATTTCCACATCCAGCAGTTACGGAGCAACATTATCATTCATTTGGAGTCGTGTTTCTGTCCACCTGGTGAATGTAAGTCCAATATTCACTCTCACTCTCTCCTGAGGGAAATATCTGGCTCTTTAGCTGTCAGAGGTGATTGTGCTTTTCAAGCTGTTGCACCCAAGTTTCCCATTATCGCTGCAACCCCTAAACTCCTCTGACATCTTTATGAAGCAGCTGAAAACGTTTTTATTCAGACAGGCTTTTGGTAAACATGTCTGAATAGTGGCTCCACTTTAGTTATTGCTGTTTTTGGGGTTTTTTTTGCTTATTTCTTCATCTGTGTTTTGGAACTTTTTACTATGTTTATGCGTCTCTGTCTTCATTTGTTTGTTGTTGTCAACGTTATTTTTAATATTGTCTTTAATAGTGTATTTTTCATCAATGTAATGTAATGTTATTTTGTGATTTTCCACTATGTTCACCAGCTAGTCTACAGCTAACTGTGTCTGTTTGGTGCTGAGCAGGTAGTGCACAGCGGCTTTTTACAGCTTCTTCTCTCTGAAAACGACGCTATGAGACGCTGAGAGTGAACCAGAACAGTAAAAGTTGCAGCCGGACAGATAAACAATGAGCTGAAACTCACTATAAAGCTCCGTAAAGCCGAGAGGAGCTGCAGAGTCTCTGATGATTCTCTGTAGGTTCATCACTACGAGCCAAACACGTTACACACTGACACATCAGACTGTTCAGTTATTACTTACATGATGAAGGTACGGAGGACGACGTGCAGGAGTTTTATCATTTCTACTGAAGTTGTGATTTCCTCCAACACACCTGTCACATATTCAGGTGTGCAGAGACTTTTTCAATTTCAGTTTTTATACACTGGTATTAATATATATATATTAAATATTGATCGTGGCTGCTTTAAAGCTGGAAGATTAAAACGTTTGGAGCGATTCAACACAACATACAACATAAATAAAAACACTGTCTGCACAGTTTTAACACTCAGATGAATCGTTATCAGGAAGAATGACAGACTGGAATAAACATCTTATTTCTAGATAATAATAAAAATAATAATAAAGCACCTTTCCTAACAAGATTACACGGTGCTGCATTAATGAAAGTGATAAACATTAGAAACAACAACCAAGTGAGAGCGTGAATATTAATAAAAACATCTCTATAATTAAATACATAATACAAATAATAATACATCCTGGTATAACACAGAGAGACAAGTTTGTGAGTAAACAATACAAAAATATTAATAATATATACAGTAATAATAATGTATATAAATCAGCTGCATGTTTTATCAGTACTGAACTGCAAAAGTTATTATTATCCACAATTTAACGTTTTTTCTTTTCTTTAGATATCATAACCAAACTCATAACCACAATTATTGTAATTTTCTCGTGTTTTTTGAGTTAAAAACTTGGTTTCATTCACATTTCTCCTACATTCAGTCACAGCGTTATAAGCAGCCTGAACACTGTGTTCAACACTGCTGATTTAACAGTTACACCACAATCACTGGGGATGTAAATGTGACTCTGTGCAGCCGCTGCCTTTTACCGGCCAAACTGTCATCATGTGACGTTTTCACACCCTAAAGATCCCGTTCACACACACACACACACACACACACACACACACACACACACACACACTCTTGCTGGCACACGGCTGCTGTTGGTGGCTGCAGAGCGTCTGGGGAGAAGCGGCGGACGGTTGGGTCACCCAGCGCGGTTGGCAGCTCGGCCTCGGCCTTGGCTCGGCTCATCACCACCGTCTGCATGCACTCATGGTGTTGGCAGGTCACACTAGAACCCCCCCCACCCACCCACCCACCCCACCCCCCAACACACACACACACACACACACACACACACACACACTGGTCCACAGCAGCCCTGTATAATCCTCCTGGCTGCAGATTACACACCTACATGCTGGATGGGAGGTGAGAGTGGTGGAGGGGTGTGAGGGGGAAGGGAAGCCCCAATTCCCCCAGACCCCCCCTCCGCCCCCCCCAACACACACACACACACACACACACACACACACACACACACACACACACTGTCCTGATGTCAGCTGGCTGTGAAAGGCAGAGGCTGACCGCTCGCTGTGATTAAGCACCAACTGGGCTCCGGCCAGCAGACTGGAGCCTCGCCATGCTGCCCCGTCCTGCTCCTCCACCAGCCAGCATCCTCCTCCTCCTCCTCCTCCTCCTTCATCATCTCCTCCACCAGCCAGCATCCTCCTCCTCCTCCTCCTCCTCCTTCATCATCTCCTCCACCAGCCAGCATCCTCCTCCTCCTCCTCCTCTTCCTTCATCATCTCCTCCACCACCAGCCAAACATCTGCCTCCTCCTCCTCCTTCTTCTTCATCTCCTTCAAGTTCTTCTTCTCTTCTTAATCATCATCTCCTCCTCCTTCAGCATCTCCTCTTCCTCTTTCTTATTACCATCTTCATCTCCTCCTCTTCCCACTCCATCATCTCCTTTTTAATGTCCTCCTCCTCCTCGTCTTCTCTGAATCAGAAACCATCAGAATCAGTTGTCTCTCAGCCTGAAACATCTGTTGACGTTGCTCGTGGTTGCAGTTGCAGAGCGAAGGAGGAAGTCAGGTGACGTTATTATAGAGCGATGCAGGGAGGAGGCCGCTCAGTTTGATTTGTTCCAAGTTTTTGTTTATTTACAAAAATAAATACACATGTAGCATCAACATAATGATCACAAAATGTAAAAAAACACTTCCTGTTTTCATGAATTATCAGTTTTATGTAGTCGGCAGCCTGATGTTTGGGGAAGATAAGGAAGCTCACTGTATATGCAATATATTGCTTTACTTCTGCTCTATGAAATTTAAATTTTTTATCCATGAAATTATGCACATTCAAATAAGAATAAAAAACAAATTAAAATCCCAACTTAACGTCCTGTCATTCTCTGCTTGTGCATGTTTGACTTTCTGATAAATGATGAAACTGATGAAAAATGAAGCAAAATAAGTTTTAAAAACCATCAAATCACCAACCTTTCAACTCCCAGCTGTTTCTCCAGCAGTGACATTTATGTAAAGACACGACATCTCTGAGTCTGGGTTTAATGTTTTCATCTTAACATACAGAAGACGTGTTTGCGTGTATGAGCAGGACTCAGAGTGTATCATCAGAGACCTGCTTCTCTCTCTCTTTGAGTCGGACTTCTGTCGTTCCTCTGATGAGAGTCGATGTTTGTCCCAGTCGACCGACGCTTCTCTCATCTGACTCCTGCAGCAGCTGCTCGACGGCCCTCAGTCCCAACACAACAACACAACAACACAACAACACAACAACAATCCACTGAAACTGGCTTTTAAACTGAATATCTTTGAGTTTTGGACTACTGGACATTTGAAGACGTCACCTTGGACTCTTTGGAACGTTTCATGGACAATTTTTACTATTTTCTGACATTTGATAGATCAATTAGTTGCTCCAGTTTTTTTTGTGATTATTGCGGCCTAAAATGTTTGATGTTGCAGCAGCTTTTCTCAAAAATTGCGATGTTTTATGTGCTCTTTTTGCAGTGAAATTATTGGGAAAAATTGAAAATAAAATACTGCGCTTGAGTTCCATTTATAAGCCTTTATTGAATAAACGTTCATCTCAACATGAGCAGCAAATAAAATCTGACTGAATCAAACCTCATTTGGGAACATTTGGGAACATGTTTTGCTCTCTAATGGCATCATTTTTGTTGGCAGGTGATATTTGTCCATCTCAGTTCTTGCTGAGGGTTAGACATGACAACAAGTTGTTTTTCATTTAGTAAAATTGGAGCTCTTGCAAATATTGCTGAGATTTCTCGAATTTTGCGTTAATTATTGCAAATTGCAAAATGGAAAATTCCTGGAGGGAAAGAACAGTTGATTTGTTGAGTGAAACAACATCCAGACGTTCATCAATCCTGAGGAATAAGAAATAAACATTTCTCACTCATATAATCCTAAAATTTCAAATATTACAAATCATGAAGCTCCTACGGTGGCCCTGAGAGCTCAACTTAGACCACACTAAGCCGCTAAACTGGTAAACGCATGTTTTTCTCTCCATTTTGTGCCGTCATCATTGTTTTATTTACAGTAGACCTGCATTATGATGTGTTGTTATGTTAGTGTACAGTGATGACTGGTGGTAAACTGTCTGGACAGCAGGAAGAACAGCTGCTGCAGCGCAGAAGCTAACGAAGATCTTTGATTCTAAGTTTGAGTGAAGTTTGATTTGTGATTCTTGATAAATTGTCACTACATAAAGTTAAAACATAAGCCCCCCCCCAGGTGCATGCTGGTCCTAAACCTGGAGGTATTTACAGAAACGAGCTGAATCTCCTGCTGTGGACGCATGTCGTTTTAGTTCGAAAACATTTTAGAATTTAGTGCCTTAATGTAGACGTAGTAGTGTGACAGAGTGCAGTTGACCTGTGTGTCAGACTCGGGGAAGCAGGAGTGGACCCAAACGCAGAGGCCTGAATGCAGATATGATGAAAAACTCCTTTAATTGTGGATGGTCATGAACAGGCAAACAGAGCTGAACAGAACTAGCAGAAGAAACAACACAAAATGATCCAACAAGGACTGAACAGAAAACCAGAACTTAAAGAAACTGAACTAACAAGGAGATGAGGTGCAGGTGGGGAGATGGGTGGAGAACTCGAGAGGGGAATGAACATACAGGGAGCTGATTGGCTGAGGACACACAGGGAGCGGGGCAGGGCTGACGAGGCTAACACAGGGCAGGTGTGGGGAAGACAGCAGGGCAGGGCTAACGAGTCCAAATGCAGGGCAGGTGTGGAGGAGCACATGAACACACAAGGGAAACAGAACAAAAACCCAGAAAACAAACTCAATGCCATCTATACTAACCCATCCAAAACCAACCACAAACACAAACCCAAGCACACAACCCAACAAACTAATGATTCAATCCTCTAAAACCCACCACCCAAATCATACAAGAAAACCCTATGAACTGAGGGACTAAACAGACGTGCAAAACCAGGAGACCCCACAGAACACAACATAAGACCAAAAAACACCCAAAGTCCAGGCAAGATGTGACACTGTGATCTGTATGCACAATACAATGTCTCATCAGCGTGTCACTAACGGATTCTGAAGAGCTACAACCAAACCAGCATCTAACAGGTCTGCAGGTATGTTTACACGCTGAGCAGCTAGTTAGCATCTAGCTGCTAACTGACGTTAGCGGTGAATGTTTGTTCGGTGGTTCGTTCAACAAGCTGCAGGACCAGACGTGTGTTCATGTTTGTAAGTTAACATCAGGTTTTGATGATGAGGACACAGACTATTGTTTTATTCACTACCATGTTTATGTATTTTAAGACTTTATTTAAACATCGGACATCATGAGCTAAAGCTCCTTTCTTTAAGTGTTTTACAGACTAAATGGAAAGCAAATGGATCCGATCTGCGACTCAAAACCGTGATATGATCCAAACTGTGAGTTCTGTGATCTGTTGCATCTCTCGTAGAAAACACCTGCAAACATACGACACAAGAGGCAAATGGAGAATCTCCATGACAACCGAGCACCTCATCAGGCGTTCTGTTTAGGTTCGAGGATTTCGTGTTACAGAAATCTGATCAAATCATCTCTTTGGCAACAGTTGAGTTTCAGGACTTCACTGATCTGTTATTCAATCAATACATGATCAGTTAAACTGCATCAGCTGACGGAGAGAGAAACAGGAAAAGATGGCTTCCTGTTCAAAGCAGAAACACACACACACACACACATTCCCAGCAGGACCGGACAGGATTCTGGCTGATGATGCATGAAGGCCAGACTGCAGCCAACTCCACTCCAGCCTTGGTGGGTTAATCTGAAGCTACTGCTCGCCTGCTGCTTCACTGAGCGCGCTCCGTGGGACACGCTCATCCAGCCCTCTGCCGCCACCGCCACCGCCGCCTCGCCCAGCCTGTAGCCTCCGGTCCATCCATCTCTCCATCTAATCCATTCGGCCCGGGTTAGCCTGAGCCCGCGCCGCCTCCAACACACATGATGGCACGGTTTCAGCGGGACCCCCGGGGGACGCATGGAGAGCACGGCGATGTCACATCAGAAGAGTTTAAAGTGATGCTGATATTGACGTCGGATGGATGAATAAGTAATTCTGAGGAGGTGACACAAGGTGAAGAGAGACACTCATAATATCTTATTTCAGGATGTTTTAAATCTTTTGTTTCATCCAAGATTAATAATCTTGTCAAGCAGCATTTGAAAAACTTTAAAATTGCATAAAAAAACTTGATTTTATTAAGATATTCATTCTATTTTCAGCTCAAACTGACAGTAAATAAGTGTAAAAAGTGGATGGTATACAAAGGATAAATCTGGTGTTTTCCTATTATTTTCTAACTAACCTACTCTGTCTGTGGCTCACAGCTCCAAACTGCTACTGAAGTTGTTATTAAAGCATCTATATTTTCTATAACTGCACAGTCTGATCTATACAGTGTGTAATGTGTTGGTTGTGTCTCGTAGTGATGAACCTACAGAGAATTATCAGAGACTCTGCAGCTCCTCTCGGCTTTACGGAGCTTTATAGTGAGTTTCAGCTCATTGTTTATCAACTTTTACTGTTCTGGTTCACTCTCAGCGTCTCATAGCGTCGTTTTCAGAGAGAAAAAGCTGTAAAAAGCCGCTGTACACTACCTGCTCAGCACCAAACAGACACAGTTAGCTGTAGACTAGCTGGTGAACATAGTGGAGCATTTAGCAGCTAAAGAGCCAGATATTTCCCTCAGGAGTTGGTGGAGAGTAAAAGCAGAGCTAAAAGAGAGTGAATATTGGACTTACATTCACCAGGTGGACAGAAACACGACTCCACATGAATGATAATGTTGCTTCGTAACTGCTGGATGTGGAAATAAGCGACTGTTGGTTGGTGGAGGTGACTCTGACTGTAGTGAAAGTGTAAATCAGTCTGCAGTAATATCACATAAATGGTGTTTTGGTGTCAGCAGGTCTCACAGGCCTGCAGCCGCCACCACCCAAAACCACTTTCATATCATGTGTGTTTGGTTGTGTGCCCAGGTTACCCTGCCATGTGTCTTCTGTGTGTGTTTATGATATTAAAGCAAACTGCCAGTGGCCCCTGCAGGCTCCTGTTAACTCACTGTCTCTCACTAATCGCCCCCCCGTTCACGTATTAATCAGATCGGTGGAGTCCATCATCGTTTACGAGCTGATGAAGTGTGTGTGTGTGTGTGTGTGTGTGTGTGTGTGTGTGTGTGTGTGTGTGTGTGGCTGGTAGGTCGATGATGTGAGAGGAAAGGTCAGAGGTCACGTATCAGTCAGAGAGGAAGAAAAGAGGAGGAGAAGAGGCCGGCTGTCCTCGCGGCAGTGAACGCACCGTCGAGCCGTTTCCTCATTTCATGTGGAAAAACCAACTAATTACGTGGAAATATGATAATGTATAATGCTGGGGGTGCCGCCCGCACAGCCCCACTTATTACCCAGTCCCCCCCCGCCCCCCCCACCCTTCTCTCTTGGTATTTCTCCCAGGGAGGCTCGCCCTTTCACGACTGGAGAAACATTAGCGGCCAGTCCGGCTTGTTTTGCATCAAAACAACGCCTTATTTGCATAATCTGAGGATGAGCTCCTCCTTCCTTGTTGCTGCCAGGGAAGGTCAGACTCCCCCAAACCTCCCCCATCATCTTCCTCTGGAGGTGATACCCCCCCCCCCCCCCCCCCCGCCCCCTTCCTCCCCTCTCCTCCTCTTCTCATCTCATGCAGCCTCACCTGATCCTGCCGGCGAGCCTTCAGGCTGCTGTGTGTGTTTATGTGTGTGTTTGTGATCCATTTCTCCCAGTTGACCCCGCCCGCCACTGACATCACTCCATCCTCTGGGGGGAGGATGAGGAGGAGGAGGAGGAGGAGGAGGAGGGTGCCAGTCAGTCAGTGATTCTGACGTATTAAAGCTGACAGGTTCCCAGTGTGACTCTGAACCTCCACTGGTCACCAGTATGACTCTTTAATGGGACTAATGGGCCTTAGAGAAGATCAAGCTCCACGACAACAGACAGACATTTAGACACTATCAGTATGCATCCACACACACACACACACACACACACACACACACAGTCTATAAATCTAATGATGATTTTCTCTTCGGATTGATCTGTTGGTTATTTTCTTGTAT
This sequence comes from Thunnus maccoyii, assembly GCF_910596095.1. NCBI lineage: Eukaryota > Metazoa > Chordata > Actinopteri > Scombriformes > Scombridae > Thunnus > Thunnus maccoyii. Next base: position 33,356,470 of record NC_056539.1, on the reverse strand, counting down.
AATGTTTTGTCTATAAAATGTAACATGTCTGTTATATTTGGCGGTTGTCATGGTGACGTCTTCAGATCTCTTGTTTTGTCTGATCAACAGTTCAAAATCCAAAGATATTCAGTTTATTATGACGTATGACACAGAAAAGCATCTAATCATCACCTTTTAAAAACTGCAACCTGCAAATTTTTGGCATTTTTTGCTTAAAAAATGATTTTTTATTATATGATTGTCAAAATAATTGCAGATAAATTTTCTATCGATCAAGCAGCTCTAATTACATGCTGATATTTCAATACAACTCATGAACAACATTTCTGTATTAATGCTTCACTGATAAATGTTATAATGTATCTGCAATGAACTAATATCAGCTGATGCATCAGTCTGGCCCATGTATCAGCTGACTCTGGTTTTGTTTTTGGTGTTTTGTGTTCTTACTCTTCATCATGGCCGCTGTTTCATCTCATATCAGCCTGTCGGTGTCGTGCTTCCTTCGGGCAGAATGAACACGTGTTTCTCAGTCCAGTCATCCTGAAACGCACGTTCTTCATTGTCAGTCTTTCTTTTTTTTTTTTTTGTATCTGCTATTTTTGAACAACACATTTACAACATTTGGACACGAGCAGATGGAGTTTACATCACGATTGTCAGACTCTGATCAGTGTTTGCTGATCAGTCTGGTGTGTTTTTAGGATTTTCATGCATTCTGTTGTTACAAATATAATAACCAGAATATCACTGTGCATCGCTGCTGTTCACTTGTGCAGCAAACAGCAGGAATTTCATGCTAATGCTATCTTTTAATATTCTTCCTGCTAACGTGATTCTTGTGGTTTTTTTGTGTTAATGTTATTAGTGTAAGTCGAGGCTTCTGTTCTTTTAAGCCACGCTGCTGGTTGATGGTTTGGGACACTTAACAGTTGAGCTGACAGATGTCAAAGGTCACGAGTGGTGAAAAACTACAAGTATTACAAATTCACTTCTAAACTGAACCTTTACTGCTTTACATCATTTCTAAACACTGGAAATGTTCATATATAAGCTGTTAGGACATTTTGGCGACGTGTTTTCTGCTGGCCGTGATTTATTGTAACCAGTATTTCATCTATTGATGTTTCCATCAGTGTTTCAGCTCTGCTCTGACTGAGATGTGGACTTTATATACAGACACTGAGCACTGAACATTCAGGGTTTCACTCTGAATCTTTTAATAAAGACGTCCTCTCTCAGCCTCTCGCTGTAGGAGGGAGGACGCCGCCTGTGGACGCAGCGCCGGGCTCTTCGTTGGCCGTCGCCACCGAGCTGAACGGGTGCCACGGAGCTGGCAGCGGCCCGCCGCTCTGATTCTCCTGCCAACACCCCGCCGGTGGAGGAGAGGCTTCAGTCGATGGCTCCAAACCTGAGCTGCTTTAATCTCTCACTTTATTTGTGGCTGCAAAGCGGCTGCAGAAAGCTCTGACCGGAGGGGTGTCGGCTTCTTACCTTTTTATTACTGAACTCCAGAAAACTGTCTTTCAAAGACGCCGCCGACTGATCCTTACTCGCCAACAGAGCTGTTACAAGGTGTCGGCCGGCGGTTTCCTCCAACACACAGCTCAACCTCTGCAGATTCAACACCCAGAAACCCACCGCTGCATGAACACAGAGATAAAATGTTCACCAAGTTCAGGGCCAACAACGTAACTCACTGAAAAGAGAATTCTTCTTCTTGTTGTTTCTTTCCTGCCTCTACTAGTCGGTACAGACTGTTCCAGGATTTAATTATGGGTCAGTGAGGAAGGGAAATTAATTTCAGGCAGTGGAGGAGTCATGGCGTCAGGCTGACAGGGGCCCCCGGGGGCCTGAGGTGGGCACAGGGCCAAACGCCGTGGCAAACTCTAAAGTCACCACGCAAAGGGTAGCAGTCAGAAGCGATCAGAGAGCGCCGGACAGCCGACTGGAAGTCAGTCAGAGCCGCAGCGACGTTTCTGGCGCTGAAGCCTCCGAATAAAACCTAAATGCAGTCTGACAGACACGCTTCAACTTCAACACAACTTTCTGCTGCCGCTGACTGCTGAGGTCACGTCAAGGAAACGTGGATTCATGTTTTTATGTTTTTGTTTTTACACAACAACAAATAATTAACAGCCACTAAGAAAAACAAGCTGTTATATAAAGAAATTAAACCCCAAACACAGAGTGAGAGTCACTAGACAGAGATAGAAGAGAGCTGACATGTTATCATCCAGAACCTGGAAGTTTATGTAGAAATTTAATGTACAATATACAACCATCCTGTTTTATTTGGTATTTCTTGCAGCAGTTTTCGATCTTCGTTCTGTCTCAGATCACAAAGCTGAAGCAAAAATAATAAGAAAAAACAACTTAATACACTTCTTTCATCAACATCAACACAAGCATGTCCCAAAAATATGATGTTCCCTGATTCTTAATAATATTTCTATCATGGAGTCATTTTTCTTCCTGTAGATTTTCTGTTGATGCTCTTTGTGTTTCTGTAGTTTAATGATTTGAGTCAAAGCTTCATTGTGTTCAGCTGCAGCTCCTCTAACGTTCACTAAATGCTGCACATTAAAAAAAAAATATATCTAACAAATACAGTTGTAGGCCAGAAACACGAATCAAGAATATAAAATAAAATATCAAAGTGTAGCTTCTTGTTATTTATATCTTTAGTCTCCACATGAACACACATACTGTATGTTTGTTTTACAGTTAAATACAATCCGTATGTGCGGGTATTTTCTGATTTTTTGAGTTATACTGTATATCAGTTTGTTTCCATGGGAACCACAATGACCACCAAAAACATAAAGTAAACCTGCCTCTTAATTTGTCATCTCACCACATACAATATGTAATACAGCATTAAAAACAGACTCACCTTAACGCTGGGATGAAGCAGGCATGCATTTCTTTGACTTTTCATGTTATATTTGTTATATTTGTTGCTGTAATCCTTGTGAATTATGTGTATTATGAAGCTTGTGAGTAACACTGCTGTATATGCATTTCTATATTTATGCTCTGGTTGAACATTTTAAGGTTCCCTCCTTGTTTCTAACTTACAATTGTATTTGTCTGATGTATATTTTTCATGTCGGGTTGATATTTTGTTGTATTACCTTCTTGTATTTCTATCATTTGATATGTATCTTCTGGAAACTGTTAAATGCTTCGTTAATCAAGAGCTCAGCTGAGATCAGAGACGTAACTGATGGCAACAGCTGGATCGAGGCAGAAAACAAGAGAACAAACAGCAGCTGAGTTAAACACATTCCCGATTGGCCGCAGCGCTGACCCGATGAAGACTGATGACTCTGTGACCTCGACCGACCAGCTCAGAGACTTTTATCTCTGTCATTTTTAATCTTCAGGTTAGAACTTCATGTTTCCTACTGAAAAGTGCAGCCTGTCCTCACAAGACTAACGACGGTAAAGGTCGAAAAATCCAGCCGGCAAAATCAACCTACGACCCCGGGGGAAGTGACGCGGTTCAGACGACGTCAATATAAGGTGACAAATTTCCATATTATGAGGTGGCAGGTTGGGTGTATGGCTAAATAGATAGATGGCAAAAACTGTCATTCAACTTCAACTGTCTTTTACTGTTGCCATGACGATGAAGGTTGTGTAAGGAAATAACTTTAACCCAAACTGCTGTTCAAGTGATCATTTAAACCCAAACCATGATCCTTCCCTAACCCTAAACATAACCAGACCTTAACCATAAAACATCATTATTCTTTATGATTACTGCTGATAGAGGCGACATATTAGAAAAGGCTCCTATGAGTCGCTCTGGATCGCAGGTTTCATGTGTTGGAAAAGTGGTTAAGAAAAAAAAAAAAGGAGTGAGAAGAGAGATGACAGGAAAGACAGAAAATCCTAATCAGTGTTCTTCTGCCCAGCAGATTTCCTTCCTGCCGGATGGTTTTCCCAGCGATCAGACCCTCCACAGACCGAGCTGCTGCTGCTGCTGCTCTGTGGTTTTCTGACAACATGTGTTTAAACACTCAGACTCTGAAACACCAGCACACTGCTCAGGGAGGAAGAGATTTAGACTGAGGACAAGACCATCTGCACTGTACAGCAAACACCAGTGATGGAAAGTAACTAAGTACATTTACTCAAGTACTGTACTTAGTACAATGTGGTGCTACTTTCTACATTTCAGAGGGAAATATTGTACTTTCTACTCCACTACATTTATTTAACAGCTTTAGTTACTTTTCAGATGAAGATTTGACACAATGGATAATATAACAAGCTTTTAAAATACAACACATTGTTAAAGATGAAACCAGTGGTTTCCAACCCAAAAAGCAGTGTGTAGTCGGGGTCACATTTCACATGTCTATGAGTTGTTAACAGCTCCAACAAATAGTGATTTTTCCCTCTAAACTTCTCACATGCTTTCATTTCAATAAATGTTCAAATGATCCAATATTTCAGCAAAAATCAAAGATTAGAGAAAAAGTCCAAAAACTGAAAACAGATTTGTGTATCAGAACTTTGTTTTTTCTTCTTTCCTCTCCCATTAATCATCTCACCACCCCTCAGATTTATCTGCTGACCCTTTGGAGGGGCCCGACCCCTAGGTTGGGAACCACTGGACTAAACTAGCTAACTGTATATAAAGTAGTGTAAACTAGCTCCACCTCCAGCAGCTACAACAGTAACATGCTGCTCTAACACTGATGCTTCACTATTAATAATCTAATGATGTCATATATAATAATATATCAGTCAGAGGGACCAAACCACTACTTTTACTGCAATACTTTAACTACATCAAGCTCATAATACTTATGTACTTTTACTGCAATACTTTAACTACATCAAGCTCATAATACTTATGTACTTTTACTGCAATACTTTAACTACATCAAGCTCATAATACTTATGTACTTTTACTGCAATACTTTAACTACATCAAGCTCATAATACTTATGTACTTTTACTGCAATACTTTAACTACATCAAGCTCATAATACTTATGTACTTTTACTGCAATACTTTAACTACATCAAGCTCATAATACTTATGTACTTTTACTGCAATACTTTAACTACATCAAGCTCATAATACTTATGTACTTTTACTGCAATACTTGAACTACATCAAGCTCATAATACTTATGTACTTTTACTGCAATACTTGAACTACATCAAGCTCATAATACTTATGTACTTTTACTGCAATACTTTAACTACATCAAGCTCATAATACTTATGTACTTTTACTTAAGTAAGATTTTTCATGCAGGACTTTTACTTGTAATGGAATATATTTACATTGCTGTATTGGTATTTTTATTTAAAGGGCAGGTCCATTAATTTTTGTTTTTTGAGGTTTTTAAATAATTTTGTGTTCCATATGCATTCAAATCTGAAAATTCAAATTTTGGACAAAGTACATACGTTTTAGCATCAAAGGCGAAAGAGAAGGCAGTGGAGAAGAGATGGGTCTTGACGCGGGATTGGAAAACAATAAGGGACTCTGAGTCTCTGATGTCTTGGGGAAGGGAGTTCCAGAGCCTTCGAGCTGCCCTAAAGAGGGCTCTGTCCCCAAAGCTGTGAAGGTTGGACTTGGGGGTGGAGAGAAGGCCAGCAGAGGTGGATCTGAGGGACTGACAGGGTTGATGGGGGAGAAAGGGTCCATGAGATATGGGGGCGCCAGTTGGTGAAGGGCTTTGTAGGTGATGACCAGGATTATGTAGTTGATCTGGTAAGAGACAGGAAGCCAATGGAGCTCTTTTAGGACTGGGTGATGAGGTGCTAGGATTTGGTGTGAGTTAGAAGTCAGACGGCTGCGTTCTGGACCAGTTGATGCTGTAGAGGAGCTCTTCTCCAGAGCTCAGGACGTCAGCATGTCAGACTCAGCACTGCGACATCGCTCGTAGTATATTTGGACAATTTTATGTGCTATAATATACAGCGAGCGAGTATGTTAGGAAGTGCATCAGTGCTCTAACTCATGTCACTGTTTTTTGCGGCTGAGTGGGCATTTCCATTTGAACAACCCGCAAAAAAAACAAAGATGAAGTCATCCTTTAAGTAAAAGACCTGAATACTTCTTCCACCTCTAGCAAACACAGTAAGCATTCAATACAAAGTCAATGGAGAAACTGTTGTGGATGCAAGTAGATGTTGATTCACTCAAATGATATTTAATAGATTTACTACTCCATTAAGCAGCTGTCTGTTACCGTTATTGTTGAATTTAAAAAAATCAGGTCAAGTTGATCTTCGACTGCTGGTTCTTCCATTAAACTGTTTTTCTTTCAACACCTGCAGAAGCAATCCACTTCTGTCCAACGGGGTAAGAGAGGGGAACAGGTTATCTCTGCTCTGCTTCTTTCACTATCAAGTTGTCTACATTTAAAAACGCTGTTTTCATGTGAAAACAATTTTTGTCCACACTAGTGTTTCCAAGTTGTTTCTGGAAATGGGCAGAAGAACCACACAGAGACCCTTGAGAGGAAGTGGTCTTGGTTTAAAGGGATATATCGGATTTTTTGAAGTGGGGTTGCATGAGGTATATTCAGTGTATTACCTTATCGGCATGCTCCCAGTCTGGAGAAGCAGGCAGGAGTACTGCAGATCAGCTATATGGTTCAGAAAGTGCTGCTGTGGCGTAACACAGTGTGCAGGATGCGTAGGGATAGTTCCATGGTTGAGAAAATGTAGTGCCAAAGGAAAATAGTAAAAATATTGTAAATATAGCATATACTTATTCTAATATTGATTTTTTTAGGTGGCTAAAATATGTTTCGCTGCTGTCCCTGTCCAAAGCAGGACAGTTCTTAGCTTTAGTGCCTGCTTCTTCAAACTGGGAGCGTGTTGACTCCCATCTACTGCAGGTAGGACTCTGTCTATGGGTAACTACCTCATACAACCCCACTTCAAAAATTCCATAGTATCCCTTTAATGCAGCCATTCTGTTTGATTTGAGTCTGTTTGTTTTTCTTAGTTAAATTGTTTTTTACGAGAGTCTTGAGGTCCTTCTCTCCATCCACTCTGCTAACTTGCTGGTTTCTGCCGGCGCTACGTATGGTTAGCTAGCTTGTTGAACACTCACAGCAAGCTTTTTTTTGTTTGTTTGTTTTTATAATGATGATGTGTTGTCATAAAAAACAACAACTGCCCAATGACGTTGATTTGATGATCGAGAAGCCTGCCAGGTTTTTTTTTAACGATGAATTGACCCTTCAGCCTCAATCTGATTGGCTAAAACTTTAATTTTGTTTCTCTAAGGGAAGCCAAGCAAAGCAAAGCTGGCCTCCTCTGAGTGATGCATTTCATTGACCACTTGACAGAGCAGAGAACATCAACTACACATGCATCAATGCACACAGCAGAGGGGGAAGAAAAACGGAATGTTTTGATAACAAGAGAAAACTTTATTTTGCAGATTATTATAGAAACTAAAACGTAACATAAACCTATAGGAGAGTCATGTTTCTTCGTTGGGTAACAATGAGGATTTTGTGCAAAGAAAAATTTGAAATGGAAATAAAGAATTGGGGGAAAAACACTTGTAAAGAACTTCTAAATCACACACGAGGCCTTCAGGTACTTGTAGTCCAGTGTGTGCAGGAGTTTAATGTGGAGAGCAAAAGGTGGAATTTCACATTTATCTGCGTCACAGAGGGAATGAAATAAAGACACAGAGGCAGAGAGATGGGGGGGCTGTAAAAATATAAGTCTTGGAAACCTCTCAGCACATTTCCTGTCTGCTCTCTCTCTCTCTCTCTCTCTCTCTCTCTCTCTCTCTCTCTCTCTGGTTGTGGCTTTAGGACAGACTCAACCAGACGAGGAGACTCGCTCGCCATTTGTTCTTCCTATCTCACAGTTTACCCCCTCTCTTTTCTTTCTGTTGGGGGATGCCAGACGTCGTGGAGTGGGGGGGTGGTGGTGGTGGTGGCAAACAGTGGGTGTGAAGTGTGTGTGTGTGTGTGACAGCATTCCTCTTCCTCTGAGCGTGTGCAGAAGGTGAAGAAGACGGAGACGAACACAGGAGCTCACAACAACTGGAGGTAGGTGCCAACCAACACACACACACACACACACTTTCACACACTGCCTCTGTCGAGCCGACACACACCTCCAACAGGCCGCAAACAGAAAAGAATCACAGATTAGAGGAAAATGAGGGAATTTCCTCCCTTTTTCATTCTCTCAGTTCTCTGTTTTTGGCTTCTTTCTAGTCTAAAACTCTCACACACTCGTAAACACACACATTCATGGAAGTGTGTCCCCCCCAGGTTTACAGGCTGAGGATGTGATTAGAGCTGCAGAAGTTTAGTGGAAACTTTCTCTGCAGTGTTTTGTTGCAGTATGTTAAACTCCTGCAGGGCTGCAGCTGCTACCTGTTGCACAACAGCACAGAGCTGCTGCGGACTAAACTCACTGTAAGAGAGAAACTGACTGAATCAACAGATAAACTCTGTGTATGAACAGATAAACTCACATACAAACAGATAACATCTCATAAAGGCAGATAAACTCACTGTACAAACAGATAACTCAGATAACTCAAACAGATAAAGTCCCTTTATACACAGATAAACTCACCGATGGACAATACATTTACATATGGACAAAGATAAACAGTTAAACTCATTGTATGATCAGGTAAACTCCTGTTACGGACTGATAAACTCACTTATAGACACATAAACTTACATACAGACAAATAAACTTGCATATAAACTCGTTCACGATTTCATTGCCCCGATTAAAAAAAGTGTGCACCAGATACAATCTGAAATGAACTTGCGATACATCGTTTCCAACATCTTTGCATCCTTAAAATCTGATTTATTTATATAGAATTATAAGTAGAGGCCCTATGTCTTTACTATTTAGAAATTTGACCAATAATTTTTGACCAATAATTTGATATTTAGATTAATTTCTACTCTGTAAACTGTTTCTAGCGGATGCTAGTATGCTACAGCTAAGTGGTGCGTCGCCAAAATGTTCTGGGTGAAACTTGTGCTCTAGAATTATTGTTCTGCATGTCGGAGTAACTGAATTATTAAACTATTTTGACAGTTATTGTTTGGGTCATGGAGTTTATGCATGTAAACTGGAGACAGAGAGCGTTACACCACAAAGGACTTGTGAAACGGCCTGTTTGTGAAAGGTCCAAGGAGGTCAAAAAGAAATGAATGAGACGCTTTCTGAGTCACAGTAGTAGTAGAGAAACAAATATGTAAAGTAAAAATGGCGCTTTTTTAGTTGATTTATGATTTGATGTATACTTTAATAATATCAAACCCTCTGTACCATTTTGAATTGCATCATTGTTTAGCATCACAGTGTGTTGAATCAAATCATGACGAATCTCACTGCATCACAATAGGGATGAATCTCATATCACATGTTGCTTCATATGTATCTTTAATATTTCAGATTGTTGGCAATGCATCGAGATGCACGTCTCTAATGGACAAATAAACTCACTGCACATACTGATCAACTCAAGGATAAACACTTAACCTCATGTACAAACAGATAAATTCACCTATGGACAAATAAATGTTTGTTTAGGACATGAATAAACAGTTGAACTCATAAACAAAGTTCAATAAATTCACTGTGTGGACATAAACTAACGTACGGACAGATAGACTCACATATGGAGACCAGTGTTGGAGAGACTAGTTACATATAACAGTGTTACGTAATTAAATTACAAAATAAATGTAATTATAATCCGTTGCAGTTAAATTACAGCTACTAATCAAAATGTTAGTTATTACAATATGTTCTTTTTGGTAAAAAGCTTGTATGTATAATATAACGTTCATTCTGTAGCTTTGTCTTCTGGCGTATTTCCGGGTCAGTGAAGGTCAGCAAAGCCGTTGGGACAGATTTGAGTGCGACACCAAGGAGCCGTCTGTCTCTACATGCTAGACAGGCTCCGTTCATTTAGCAGTACGTTGTTTTTGATTGGTTCTCTTGTTTGAATTTGCACCGCCTCTCGTCCGCCAATCAAATCAGCGCGTTGCTCTGAGTAGCCTGAGTCGGCCATGTTGCCTTTCAGTGCAGGAAATTCAACAATAATTTGATGCTTTAAAATCAAAACATTCACATCTTAATTCAAGTTACACTGAAGAACTTTTAATAAACGTTTGACAGTTATCAGTGTTGTTACTGGTAATCAAAAAGTAATCAAATGTAATGAGTTACATTACTTTGATGACGTAATTAAAATAGTTACATTACTTATTACATTTTAACAGAGTGACTAGTAACCTGTCACCTGTAAACCTCCCAACACTGCTGGAGACAAACTCACATACAGACAAATAAACTCAAGAGTTAAACACATGTACAAACAGATAAAATCACTTTATATGCAGATGACGACACGGATGAGTGACTGACATTTGTTTCACTGTTTGGAGTTAAGATTTGATTAAATTATGCTGTTCAGGATTTGATCAGTTTCACTCACAGTGAAACTAAAATTAGAATTTTTCCTATTTTTTGTATAAATAAAAATATATTTTAATAAAACTACAAACTGACGTACATATTTTTCTATTTTTCAAAAGAGGATAAAATGGTTTTTGGACATTTTAGTGGAAACATCTGGATTCTTTCCAACAGCCTGCATAAAAAGTTATTGAAATAATTAAAAGGTAGATTTAGATACATATTGATGAGATGATAGCAGCTTTTAAAATTTGATTTGATTTAGTATTAAGCATAAATGATGCACTGCACCAGAGTTAGCTTGAAGCTAATTCACATCTGTAGTCCATTACAATCAAAACATACGCATAAGCAAAAACAAACAAACAAACACACCATACAAAATACAAAGCCACACACAACAGCACATCACATACATCCACAATGTCAATTAAAAATGAATAATTAATAATGATGATAGCTAATGATAAAGCTAAAGTTTAGCTTGACTTCATATTTTTGTTAACTGTCATCGTTTAGATGTAAATATTATGTTATGACTCCACAGATCTGGAAATTAGCTTGTAGCATAATCTATTACTGGTATAATACCAGTAATGAGTGGAGCTGTAACAGTAGCATTAGCAGATGTAGCTTCAGTAGCAACAGTATTTGTAACCTTTGTAATTGCAGTAGTAGTTGTTGTAGTAGTACTATTAGTAGTAGGCTGTGTTTTAGTGGAGAGTTTTAGTGTCTTGTGGTGATTAAAAGCTTAAAACATGGAAATATGAAGGATAAACTAAATACTTCTGATGTCTGGAATGAAAATAATCACATTGAAAGCTTTTGAATGTGTTCACAGTTACAGCTACAGACAGCCTGAGTCCAGAAACTGTCAGCATCAGTGTTCAAAGGGCTGTGTGGGTCCGACTGTGGTCAGATCTGAAGTTAATTATCATGTTTCATTCAGAACCGATTCAGTTCACCTCGGAGCAGCGGTATGTGTTCCCCTGTTCGGCCGCAGCAGTGAGTCACTTCCAGCCATCGCAGCAGCTGGTGGATCAGTTAACAGACGTCGTGCCTCGGTCTAAATCCTGCTGTTTTGGATCCAGCGCTTAGTCATTTCTGCAGAGACGACAGACCGCAGGTGAGATTAGAATATAAATTATTCTCAGAGAAATGACAGGGAAGTGAAAACAGTCGACTGTGGAGTAAAGGAATTTCCAAACTTTTATCTGTCTGAAGACAATTTAAACACAACCAGACTTCTACTAAAACTAAAACTGACATAAAACTTTATTGTTTTATGTAAAGTTGGAACAGGAGTACTTTGAGCTAAGCTAGCTACATGCTAGAACAAAAGTGTATGGATTCATCATCTGGGGATCATGAATGTCTGTACAAAATGTCATAATAATTCATATTTTGAATCAATTAAAACATGAATATTGTTCATTTTCATCTTTTTTTCAGATATTTCCATTTTATGCTACTTTATAACATTTCAGATGGAAAAATTGTACTTTTGTCAGGAGCCCAAATGAACATTAAAGCTGTTTTTCTTGCTGTAATCATTCCTCCTGTTCATACTGACCATTAGAAGATCCCTTCATAATGACCTCACAATGGAAGTGATGGAGGACAAAATCCACAGTCCTCCTTCTGTGCAAAAAATGTATTTAAAAGTTTATCTGAAGCTAATATGAAGCTTCAGCGTCCAAATGAGTCAAATCAAGTAGATATCTTTCAACGTTACAGTCTTTTTAGTGCCAAAGTTCCTCTTTTTGTTACTATACTTCCACCTGCAGCTCAACAGGGAAACACTGTCCGAGGAAACACAAAGAGGGAATTTGATGCTAAAAAGACTGTAAATGTGTCAGATATCCACTTGATATGACTAACTCAGACTGATGAAGCTGAATAGAAGCTTCACACAGACTTTTAAATGACTGTGTGGACACACTGTGGATTTTTTCCTCCATCACTTCCATTGAAAGCACATTTGAAGGATCTTTTAATATCCAGTATGAACAGGAGGAATGATTACAGCGAGGAAAACCTCTTTTACTACCAGTAAGTTATTGCAGGCTTTTACTTGTAATTGAGTATTGTTATTGTAGTACTCTTGCTAAAGTAAAAGATCTCAAGACTTCTTTGAATTTCAGTGATTTAGCAAACTTTAAAAACCAAAAACAAATCCAAGACAAAACAAATTTAAAAAAAAAAGTTTTCATTAAAGTTTTCTGTAACTCTCTGTGACAGCATCATAAAAATCTGACGTCCTCAGCGCCATGTAAGGTCTGTTTTCTCAGAGCTGCAGCTGAGCGTCACCGTGCAGTTCACCACAGAGCCAGAGGTTAACACACATCCAGCTGAAACCTCAAACTAACGAACCGACGCTCGTCTGGCTGGATGGGAAGTGACACGCCGGCTCCAGTTGGTGCCCTGCTTTGATCCTGAAAACACCCCCCCCATCCCCCCCCCTCTCCCCCCTCTCCACCCGTCCCATGCCACTTCCAGCACCTCTGCGGGGTCACGCAGATTAACCCCTTGTTTCCTGCAGTGGGCTTTAGTTTGAAGTGAAATGGAGGGTGAAAGCGTTTTCCGGCTGGGAGTGTGGAGCAGCGGGGGGAAACAAGCCGGGCCTGCCAACTGCATGCTGGGAGTTTTTTTAAAGGGTCTGAAGGATTTAGAGGAGTTTTGGTGTGGGCTAAAGGCAGTCGAAGAGGTTTAGAGCTGCATAGCTGATTGTTTTTAAGCAGCAAAAGAGGTAGATGGTTTGGAGCTGCTGGGGATTTTTGACATCATTAGATTCAGGTAAGGAGTTGGGAAAGGTCAAGGGTCAGATTTACAGCTGATAGCTTTTGACTGCATCAAATTTTATTTGTTAAGGCTGGAGAGAGTCTGAAGTTTAAAATGATTTTAAGCTCCACTAATCAGTGTTTTTATATTAAGAGTGGATCAAATGCTTAAAGGGGACATATCATGTTTTCTGTTATTTTTATACTGTTATAATGTTGAATATTAAACATTGTCAAAGGTCCAAAACTTGAGGTGAATGTATGTAAAAATGCTCCAGGGCTTCAACCCGCTCTGAACGCTTCGTTTGTGACTGTTTTGTCTACCCACCATGCCAACTAACAGCCGTCCATTGTTAGCCTTGGTTGCTAAGGTGGTTGCTAAGGTGGTTGCTAAGGTGTTTCCATGTGTTGTTCAGCTCCAACATGTACGGATGGATTTGAGAAGTTGACATTTGGAGTAAAGAAGGAGAAAAAGAAGTGAAATCCTGCTACTATAGTTTGTTTACGTAGCCTCCGGAGCCGGAGGAAGCTTCCTGAAAGCTGACCAATCAGAACAGAGTGGGCTCATCAGGAGGCGGGGCCTTAAAGAGACAGGAGCTAAAACGGCCTGTTTCAGACAGAGGCTGAACTGAGGGGCTGCATAAAGGACCAGTATGAGATAAATAAGGAGTTTTTAACTGGAAATCATGCAAAGATATTCCAGTAGAGCCCCAGAATATAAATATAGAGCTGGAAATGTGCAGAATATTTGTCCTTTAATGGGAAAGGAGTCGATCATGTTGGCAGCTGTTTTCCTAACAGAAAAGAGAGATTCACTTAGTTTAGGTTTGAATGTGGACAGTGATCTTTAACTACCTCCAAACTTTCCAAATTAGCTTTGTGTGCACATTGTCTGAGAGTTGTACTTGTTTTTAACCACATGAATGTAAACTCTTCTTCTCTCCTCTGCAGGTTGCAGTGACACTAGACAAAACAGCAGGATGTGGGCTGCAGCAGACTGAATGGGAAAACACTGAGACTTTGCTTTGGAATACAACTTCTGTGAAACTGTAAAACAAGAAGCTGAACCTAAAATGTCTGCTGCCGGCGTGTTGTTGTTGTTGCTGGCAGCGGTGTCGGCTGTCTGCAGCAGGAGTCTGGTTGTTGTGAACTCGGGTGTGGAGGTCGCCAGGGGTCACTCAGTGTTTATCAGCGAGAAGGAGCTGAAGATCAGCGTGGATCCCGCCGCAGACTGTAAGGTGGAGGTGGTGATGAACGAGCCCATCACTCAGAGAGTTGGGAGGCTGACTCCACAGGTGAGTTAAAGTCAATCAGAAGAGTTTCATGTCCATCACAGTGTAGAAATTCTCCATCAGTTAGTCAGCCGCCATCGTCTGTGGGACGGGACTGCTTCCAGCACCAGTGCAGTGATATTACTGGTGCTTTGTTCTGTGTTGTTTGCAGGTGTTTGACTGCAGCTTCCTGGAGGACGAGGTGAAGTACGTCCACAATGGCAGTCCTCTGCTGGACGAGGACACAGTGATGCTGAGAGTCTACAGGTCAGTCAGCAGCAGTGTAGTAGTAAAGACTGCACCCTAAACACTGCTGAGTTGTTGATTAGTTGATAAACCCATGTCTTTATACACAGAGTAACACAGGGTGACAACATGACAGGTTGTAAACTTTAATAGATTCTTGTCTCGGAATGATCTAAATACATAACTGTGATGGAAACAGAAGAAAGTGCGATGCACAGCAACTGTTTCCTGCTCTGAGCTCCGGTTTTAAAATGCAGCAAAGTCGGCTAAACTCCTGCAGCAGCCTCACTTGTTGTCGTGAGCGAGCACTTTGTGTTGTATCTGTAGTCTTGGTGGCAAAAAAAACATTTAAAAAAAGAGATCCCATAATGCTTTGAGAATTGGTCAAACCTTTGCTTTGCTTCAGTGGTATTAATAGTAGCAGTAATACTAGAGGTAACAGTGGTAGTAAACAGCTATTGTAGTGGTAGTTGTTGCAGAACAGTAGAAGCTGTAATATTAGTCGTAAAGTATCATTTAAACATTTAATTATCTTGTAAGATCATTAGAGGTAAGGTAAAATATTCAAAGGATGTATTTAACTGTATTAAACTGATTTTAAGCCTAATATTAGATTGTGTTGCGACACACTGTTTGGCGTCTGTGTTCAGGTTCACGTCCTCAGACACACTGGTGGAGACGGTGGTTCTGCTGGTCCGGGTGGTGGACTCGGGGTCCAGCGTGGTGGAGCTGGGCAGCGCTCCGCTGGTGGTTCCTCAGTTCTACGGTTTATCCAACGCCATCGACAGCTCCGTCCTGAACATCCGAACCACGGCCGACCTAGTCTGCACCGTCAGACTGATGACCTCCGACACCGACACCCCCGCTCTGGGACAGCTGGTGAAGGAGGAAGACTCCACACTGAGGAAGGGTACGTCACACACACACACACACACACACACACACACGCAGGTCTATGAAGCTTAATCATCTCACGACCCCTCAGACCCCTTAATACTAATGGGTATTAATGGGTGACATAACTTCATAGACGATTCTTTACTTTTTTTTAAAATTTAAATTTGAATATCATATCTTAAATTTGTTGAAACAATATATAACACAACATCTCTGATGTAAGTTAAAGAGATAAATGACTATAAGCACTCGTAGACCATATACTGCGCAATAGAGGCAAAAATGCCAAAAAAAATTAATCTAAAAAAAGTACAAATTTGTTACAAAGTGCTGTACAATAAAACAACAGAGTGAAACAGAGAGAAACTGCAAAAATGTGCAAAACTTTTCAGATAGCAAAAGAAAAATTATATGAAAGACAAGAAAAAAGAGGAAAAATTAAATGAATATTTTTAAATTGAATAAATTAAATACATAAAATCAAATACAAAATAAAAAATGAAATGTATAAATGTAAACAAAATAAAGTAATGCTATAAACATGACAAACAAAATTAAAAGTAGAAAAATAAAACTTAAATATGCTCTAAATGCTCGTGTGTGCAGCATCTACTGCAGGTGTCCACCTTCTGTTTGTCGTCCTCCTTCAGGCCGAGAGACGGCGGAGCTCTGCCCGGGAAACAAACCCTGTCTTCACGACACCAAGGAGGTTCGTTTCCTCAAAACCAGCTGCCAGGACTTCCTGAGATCCGGTCTGAAGTACCAGCACCTCAGCCCTCCGTCACCAGAGATCGACTACATCCCCATCAGGGTGGAGCTGCGGGAGCAGGCGACCAGGACCTTGTTGGAGGTACGAGCAACATTCAGAAATTACCCCTGAAAAAAGTAGATTGGTAAAGGAGAAAGACTGATATTGAAAGGTTTTATAAAGTTAAAATTGACAGTAGAGGAAACATCCACACATCTTTGACCACAGTGTAGAAAATAGCAGGTTGGAGGAAAGCAACTTTTAGACAAGTCAGTGTAGTAACGCTACTCAAAAGTACTTTAATTGAACAAAGTTGATAAACTGCATATTCTGTCATATCCAAGTCGGATGTGACTGTTTTCCAGGCGAGATTAGCATCTCAGACGTAGAGAGGGTTATTGGCAGTCAAAAGGTGCAATCCCACTTTCATGAGCTTTTCTCAGCTCTGTGGATGTGGAAGGATGCAGAGCAGGAGGTTCTGCAGGGGTTCAAAACGCTTCCAAAACCCTAAATGTAAAAACCTTTTCTTCTCTCCTTGTTAGCACATAAACAGCGTCTTTACTGCAAAGAACCGTCATTTCTAACACATCTGATTGTATATTCTGGAGCATCACTTGCCTCTTTAACACCACATATGTCAGCAAAAGTTGTGGCAGTATGTGTTGCATTATACGTGATGTATGTTGTGTTAAAGTGTACATATGTGTCTCAAAAGAGATGCAGATTTACACAAATTGGAATAAAAAGCATGCACCAGCTTTGGAAAAACAACTTTGTGGGAAAGTAGATTTATCTTTTATCTTCACTTTAACCATTCCCTCTCTCCCAGACGGAGGCGGTGTGGTTGCCGGTTCTGATCCATGGAGCCATGCAGAACCAGCCGCCTCAGGCCGCCTTCATGGCCTCCTTCATCCTGGAGGTGGACCAGTTCATCCTCACCCCGCTCACCACTGCCACCCTGGACGCCAAGGACCACGAGACACCACAGGAGAGGCTGGTGTTCAATGTGACCGTCCCACCTGCCGAGGGTTACGTTACCCACCTGGACGACCACACCAAGCCCATCAGGTCTTTCAGCTGGCTGGACCTCCATGAGATGAAGGTGGCCTACCAGCCGCCCAACAGCAGCCAACCAAACCGCAGGAACTATGAGGTACTGGTGGTCAGTGGTGGGAGAAGTATTCAGATCCTTTACTAAAGTAAAAGTATCAATACAGCAATGTAAAAATACTCTATTACAAGTAAAAGTCCTGCATGAAAAATCCTACTACAGTAGAAATACATAAGTGTTATGAGCTTGATGTAGTTAAAGTATTGCAGTAAAAGTACATAAGTATTATGAGCTTGATGTAGTTAAAGTATTGCAGTAAAAGTACATAAGTATTATGAGCTTGATGTAGTTAAAGTATTGCAGTAAAAATAGTGGTTTGGTCCCTCTGACTGATATATTATTATATATGACATCATTAGATTAATAATACTGATCAGTGTGGTGAGTAATGAAATGAGAAAAACCTGTGTTACAAAAAATCAGCTTCACACTGTGTAGTGCGGGTAGCAAGAGGTACATTTTTTTTATTCGGGCTCAGTCACATGATCATTTGTGACAGAAGAATTTTGTGCCAAATAAATTAATTTGGATGATTGTCACAATCGTAGGATTTGAGTGGCAAAGTAAATTACCAGAGAAGTTAGCAAATCTCAGAGTACAAAATAAATAACCCAGACAAACTGCTTTGCTAAACCAGATCCAAACTGTTTTAGCTGCTAAACCAAACCATTGGCTAACTTGAACCACACTTTTTTTTTTTTTTACTGTTAGCTTAAAGTAAGAAGATGCTAGTTTAAAGTATTGCTAAACTATGGAGCCCCAGAAGAGCCACAGAGAGAAAGAATATATATATCGAAGCCACCTTTTGCTACATCGAGTGCTTGAAATGCTATTGTGTGCACACAAGATACAATTCATTCCCACGTTTTGGTTAATTTTAGCGCACAAGATAAGTGTATATACAGAGAGCCAGCACAACGGATGAAAAAAATATCCTTTTAGCTTTTTCAGTTTCTAAGTTCTGTGGGTTGTTTTGCTGTCAGTCGTGATACAGTGTTGTGTAGTTGGTGTAACTGCTGTTAAATCTGCTTGTTTAGGTGGTGGGCTAGCTAGTTTGCTAGCTTGTAATGTAGCTCACAGTTAGCTTCGCACTGCTAGATTCATACTCAGATTCAAAACTGAAAACAGTGGAACCTGCTGTCACTCTTAAATTGGCTAATCTAGTAAACCTTTTGCAAGAGTAGGGAAACACACAAAATGTGGATTCATATCAGTCAAACTCTTTCAAACAAGCTTAAGGTCCTTGGATAATGTAGACTCCTTTAAAAAGCAGCTAAAGTTCAGACGGGCATTTGGGTAGTATGTGCTATTTTATCTTAATTTGTCCATTATATTTGCTCTACTTGTGTATTTTATCTGGTGTCTTTGCTTTTCTTTATTCTGATTTTATTTTATTTTATATTTATTTCACATTATTTTATCTTATTTTATTTCTTTGACTGGGAAGCACTGTGTAACTGGTGTTTGTGAAAGGTGCTATATAAATAAACTTTGCTTGCTTGCTTTAATTAAGTGTACCTCATGTACATGTCATATATCTTGAAATATTTTGTTAATCTATTTTCTGTAAGGTGGAGTTCCAGGTGATAGATGGTTCCTATATGATCAGCCCGCCCATCATGGTCCACATCTCCATCAGGGTGGCTGAAACAAACGCACCCAGAGTCTCCTGGAACATGGGTACTGTATGTAAAACATCACAGCAGATGTGTTTGCTGCTTAACTCCTGTCAGAATCTAAAAAAAGTCAATGAAACTGTAGCAATAGACAGATAAAACACATTATGTAAGAGGAGCTCTACAGTAAATTATTTTGATATCTTATTCTCGTTTTTTTTTTTTTTTTATCTCTGGCGTCTCAGGTCTGGACCTGTTGGAGGGTCAGTCTCGACCAATCACGTGGGAGGAGCTGCAGATAGTCGACAACGACAACATAGACGCCGTCTACCTGGTGGCTGTGGACGGACCGCTTCATGGACGTCTCAGTGTCAGAGGTAAAGGGTCAAAGGTCACAGGGGTCGCTCTGTAACTTCCACAACGACATATTGAGTCGCTTGTTTTTCCACTTTCACAGCTCACCCTTGTTTCCTGTCATCTCTCTACTGTTGCATCTAATAAAGGCATAAATGCATCAAAGTGTAGTGTTGTGATGATAGCAGACAGTGAAAGTAACAGAGGAGCTGCTGAATATAAAGATAAATCATTACATGGAGCGTCCTCATATTTAAAATAATTCAACTGAAACTGAAAACTAACGCCAAGAAGCTTGTAGACGTCTAAATAAGTTGAGTATTTAAATTCAGACACTTTTATGCTGTGAGGAAGAACTCTGTCCGTCTCTTTCTGCTCCAAACATACATCAAAAACCAAAAGAAAGGTCAGAAAGCCGCCTCCTCTGTCAATAATCCTGCTAAAATAATTCAGCCGTGTTTCCAAAATCAGGCCGAAGCGTGTCATGTGTCACGTTCTCCATTTGTCCCAACTGTCAATAAAACACGTATATTAAAGCTCTTTGGTGTAAATATATAAAATCACTTTGACATAAATTCTTGACTACAAAGAGGCACGACTTGTATGATTTTAGTTGTATTTTAAATTAGGTTACGGCTCACAATGCCACTAACATTTATTCATTTAGTCCTTCAAATCATAACAGTTTCTCAATGTCTAAGCTAACATCTTTATTTTTCTGTCTCTCCAAAGTCAAAGATTTTCAGTTTGCAATGATATAAAACACAAAACTTTCACGTTTAAGAGGCTGGAACCAGAGCATTGTTGCCTGATAAATGAAAAATTGTTGTGATTAACTTTTACAACTACAACATTTCGGCACTATTCAGGTTTTAGACTGATGATGGAAAGTAGTAAAAAGGATATTTGTGCATTTATTTACATGCAGCAGACTGATAGAGTCCTATATATAAATATAGTGATTCTCGGTCCTTTAATCCCGTGCTGGTATTCCGACACACACACTGCCCTGGGAATTCCCAGAGAATGTCGTCTGGCCTTTTCCGCCCTTTTTCCTCCATGTGTTGCCCATCCGTCAGGGACTCTGTGGTGTGGCTGGGGAAGCATATGTCTAGTGGCCCTGCATGTGTTTCCTAATCAGGTGTAAAATGAGGCCGCGGCCACTTCGCCAGGGGCCGTGGCAGCGCCGAGGCCGCCACTGCCTCCCTCTCTCCGTCCACGTCTGTCCCTTCCAGCCCAGCGCGTAGGGAGAGACGGCCTCTTTGTCTCTGACGGTGGGGGGGGGGAGCGGGACGGAGCAGATTGAAGGGACTTATGCCATTTCATGCCGCCGTGCACAGGGAGCAGATGCACTGTCCCCAAACAGGTTTTTATGCTACCAGCTAGAAGGAGGCAGTGAGGAGGGGAGGGGGGGGTGAGGTGGCAGGAGTGCAGGCACCCCCCCGAGGGATCCAGGCAGGGAGTTAACCTTTCATGGCTGCTTTAGACTTATAGAAACACAAGGGGAAGCTCAGAGTGAAAGGATGGTGTGTTTTCAACTGATTCTCTGCCCCGTTTCATCAAATTACTCTTTCATCAAGACGCATTTCACTAATAACTGCAACCGCGACCTGCAAATACACCTCGCACTGTGCTGCGTTTGGAGATAAATCCATAATCTGTGCACACTTCACAGGAATCTGCAAGTTTGGTTTAAAACAAAAATGCAAAATGTGCAAAAATTTGCTGGTTTTCTTTTTTTTTGTCTTTTAAGATAGTAAACTCAACATATTTTGGCTTTGACTGTCGGACCAAACAAGAAATTTGAAATCGTCACCTTGAACTGGAAACTGACATTTTATAGACTATAAATGATTCATCAATTAATTTAGAAGATAACCTGATTCCTCTACTTCTTCTACTGTAGACGGAACATTCCTGTCCTGCTGCCACCGTCGCTCCAGGCCTCCACCAAAGAGACCAAAAAATTGAATGAGTGAGGATGTTGAAGGTGGAGCTAATTGATTCATTCATACAAAACAAAACAAATTATTTCATCTCAATAATTGAATGGAAAATATTATTTTTTCTATCACTCTGCTGCTCTATATCTCTCTGTTTTTACCATCAAACATCAAAAATTGTTCAGAGAAACATCTTTATGTTAGTTGGACGGATGTTGAAACTTGTGTCCCACTGGGCAGGTTTCCACCGGCTCCCTCCTCCTCCTCCTCCTCCTCCTCCATGTTTCATCTCTTCACTTTTAGACCGTTAGTTGTTTATCTGCAACTGTTGTCAAGAAGGAAAAAAACTGACAAAAGTTTGGCTCTGCTCCCCAAACATCATCATGTGTCCTGTAGGAACCAGTTAGTGGATCCTCTGGTGGAGTTGTGTCTCTGTGGAGAACGCCGCTGACCCTCGACGCTGCGACTCGGGGGCGAGGGCGCCACAGTCACTGCAGGCTCGGTCCAACGCCTTCAGCCAAATGGATGGCTGCCTGTCCTGCTGCACAGTCCCTCTCTCTCTCTCTCTCTTACACATACACACTCACAGAGCCCTCCCATCCCAGTTTTCCCTTTATGGGCCTGTTGCCCAACGCCACCTTTGGGCCCAATTACCAAGTTGTTTCCATCACTTGGACCAGTAGCCGGGTTCCCCTCGGTAAAGTTGCTAATGAGGTTCGGGCTTGCGACCGCTCGTCTCTCAATCTGTCTGCTGACCTTGCCCTTCTGTCTCTCTGGCATGCGCAGGGAGACAGGAAGCCCCCCAATCCTGGCAACCGGGCGGCCACCGGGAAGGACGCCATGTTTTACCCCACCGGTGTTCACAGCACAAACCCCAGCCAGCGCCTCCCGGTGCCTTCAGGCGCTAAGAGAAACTTGTTATTTCCAAGTGACAATGGGAGAAGAAAAAACAGTGCATGTGTTGGAGATGGTAATTGAATCGAAGTGCGAAGGTTTGGCTGGAAACTGAGCCGTCCGCTGACAACAACACATGTCCGCCAGTAGGCCGCCAGTCATGTGACGCTGTGCTGTTAGCGTTAGCATGATGTACAGTGTGAGGAAGGCCAGCCAGCAGCAGAGAGCTGACAGATGGACTCGGCCTACATTTCATTAATGTAGGACAGAGACACAAGAAGTTTTTCATGTTCAGTCCAACTCTTCATAGTGTCAAACATCGAGTCCGACAGTAAAAAACACATTTTTATTAAAGTTTGTACACGAAACAAAAATAAGCTGCTTGGAATAAACAAACTAAATAAATCATTTGTTTAGCTGGAGCAACAAAAAGTGGAAGATTTTTTAATAAATGTAATAAATTACAGAAGGATTTGTTCTCTACATTTGACCACAGTCATATCTACACTGTAGACTTACTATAAAGTATATTGTGCAGTTATTCTTTGACTGCAACATTAAGGCTGGATTATATATGAAATCAATATCACAATACTAATTTTTACAATATCAGTATACAATGTCATGATATAACAAATGTGTGTAAATGAAAAATATTCAAATGAATAATCCACCGTCTGAATTTAATCCCATAAAACTATTTTAAACATGTAAAACATCAATCATGGTCATTATAATATAGTTATAACATCACAGAACAATTTCACTGAAAAGTCAATAAATAATATTATTGAATTATTGTCTAACCCTAATATTTCCTCTGTGAATTTTATATTAAACCATCTGATTTAACTCAAATATGAAAAGTCTAAACCATATTTTAATGTGTTTATATATTAATTTAATCATTTATTAGAGTTTCTCAAATATATAAAAGTGAGTCTGATATTTTGTAGATTTAAACACAGTTGAGGTTTAAACTTGAGGTGTCTCGTCACGCTTTCAGATCATTAATGGACATTATGGATTGTGAATTTGGTACTGTAGTTTTTAAAAATATAAATCACTGACATCTGACGGGCTTATTATTGTGAAATATGCACACTGGTGTGACGCCTTTGTGCTGACGGGATTTTCTCCAAAAATTGCAGAAACAGATTTATTTTCTGAGAAGATTAAATGTTGTCCAGCGAAAGCTCTTGTTACTGTTCTACTGCAGGATCACTGTCTGATATAGAAACCTATCAGTGACTCTGAAAGCTTAAATTATTCTCAGGTTAAAGTCTGAATGAAAATTATGAATGTTTAGAATCACTGAAACCTTCCTGACGATCTATGAGCAGATTCTTACCAGACAGACCCTGCAGATGGTTTCAGATCCAGCTCCTGCAGAGTGTAGAAAGGTCCCTGATGACCCTGCAAACGTTCATGTGTTTCTTTATATAATATATCCGTGTCAGTAAGTAATTCAATTAATCACTTCACCTGTACTTCCTGTTTTCCAGGCGGGAAGGCCTTCATGTTTCGTGTCCGGGACCTGAGGGAGGGCGTGGTCGTCTACCATCACTCCGACAGCGACACCACCCGCGACCACATCGTCTTCCGCATCAGCGACGGCCGTCACAGCATCCGCCACAAGTTCCCCGTCAACATCCTGCCCAAAGACGACTCTCCGCCCTTCCTCATCAACAACGTGGCGGTGGAGGTGCAGGAGGGTGGCGCCGTGCGGATGGAGGAGTACATGCTGCTGGCCTCTGACCTGGACTCCAGCGACGACTACATCCTCTACCAGATAGTCTTGTCCCCCCGGACGGGGCAGCTGGTCAGAAAGACCTCCATCCACGAGACAGGTGTTGACTTAACAACACTGTGCTGCATTGCACCTAATATGACATGATTGCATTTATTCACTGTTAATTGTTGCTGACTGAGGTTTTGTGTTGTTCCCGCTGTGCTCCTCACCACGCAGGAGTTCCTGTGGACAACTTCCTGCAGAGAGATCTGATCCAGGGTCAGATCTACTACCAGCACTCAGGAGAGGAACAGTTTGAAGACTCCTTCGACTTCACGCTGTCCGACAGCCACCAGCCGCCCAACCTCTCCCAAACATATGTGAGTCAAAAGTCCTGCTGCATCTGTAAATACTGAATCAGGGTTTACCCTCCTCTCACACTAACCCCTCCCCCCCCCCCCCCCCCCCCCGCCTCTCTATCCAGACGGTGGTGGTCCATGTGTTCCCGGTGAAGGACCAGCTCCCGGTGGAAGTCTCCGGCAGCGTTCGCTCGCTGACGGTGAAGGAGACGGAGGTGGTTTACATCACTCAGACTCACCTCCACTTTACAGACAGAGAGCATCCGGACACCGACCTGACCTACGTCATCACCCAGCCCTGCTTCAGCCCACTGCATCCTGGGTAAGGACAGGACAGGACACGAGGAACGTAGCCTTAGCCTTTAGCTTAGCACAAAGACTGGAAGCAGGGGGAAACTGCTAGCCTAGCTCCATCAAAGGAGAGAAAATAAAGCTTACAAAAACTCCAAAGATGTCTGATTTACACTTTTTTTTATCTTTAATTTTCAGGCTGATGGATGCAGGACGTCTGTTCTACACTGACAGCACCAACGCCATGAAGAGAGACCCCATGGTGGCGGTGTTAACGTCCTTCACACAGGTTCAGACACACACAAACACCTCCACTGACTTATGAAAGTTAACAGCAAAGATCATCCTGCACACAGCTGTTAAGTCTCAAACACTGTTCAATCCTCTGAACTGTTAAGCATTACATACTATATATAAGCCTAATATATACTTTCTGAAATGTATTGTATTCACACGGTGTTTTGGCAATACTGTATTTGATCACGGTTGTGTTAATAAAGACCTTTGAATTTGAAAATATGAAAAAGCTTGAGTCACATTTTTAGTTACTTCCTGCTTTGCTCTCCCAGCACGCCGTCAACCACATGAAAGTGGCCTTCATGCCTCCCGTGGAGGACATCGGTCCGGAGACGCTGTTCGTCCAGTTCGTCTTCTCCGTTAGCGACCACCACGGCGGCACCGTCTCCGGTCTGCTCTTCAACATCACCATCACCCCCGTGGACGACCAGGCACCAGAGGTCAGAGGTCAAACCAGAAGTCCATTCAGTGGTCTGACATTTGAAGATCCAGCAGGTGTTTGACGCGTGTTGGTGGATCCTCTGTGTGGTTGTTCTCAGGCCTTCACCAACCTGCTGCGGGTGGAGGAGGGCGGCGGGGTCTTCGTGACGGAAGAGCACCTCCTGGTTCAGGACCGGGACAGTCGGGAGGAGGCGCTGAGGGTGGAGGTTCAGAGGACGGCTCGCCACGGCCGACTGGAGCTGCAGGGCCGGACGCTGCTGCAGGGAGACAAATTCACCCTGCAGGACCTGAGAGGACTCCGACTCAGGTCTGTCTGATGTTTGTCTTTGTGACGACCAGTTTGAGTTTGTGCACAGTGCAGGGACAAGACTATTGTTAAAATTAAGTTTAGATTAAGGTTTGAGTAAGAAAGCAACACATTGTGTGGGAGACAGAAGTTCAAAAAGAATATCTGATGTTGTGAATAATACATAACTGTTGAGTCCTTGAATATAAATGATCTTATATTTGGGATGATGTGGTAGAAAAAGATCAATCAGATACATATCCGATTAGTAATCTATTACCATCCTACTGTACAGTGAAAGCTACTGAGCCTGTTGCTTTATAGACAGGCATGAAAAAGTAACTAGAGTTGCAGCTAATTAATATTTTCACCATTGATTAAGCTGCTGTTGATTTCCTTGATTAATTGATTTATTATTTGGTCAATAAAGTGACAGAAAATAGCAAAACGTGTCCATGACAGTGTCTCAGAGCCAAAGGTGACGTCTTTGAAGGTCTTGTTTTGTCCAACCAACAGTTCAAACCCCCAAAATATTAGTTTTACAGTGATATAAAAACAGAGATAAGATAAAATCCTCAAACTGGAGAAGCTGGAAATGGCAAATATTTGACATTTTTGCTTGATGACTTAAATGAATAATCGATTATCAAAATAGTTTCAAGCTGGTTTAAACAATGTGTTTGATTTAGATCCATAGAAAACGTGTGTTCTCGTTCTGACGCTTTGCTGGATCACAGGCTGCTCTTACATGGAGACCAAACATGATCAAAGCTGTCTGGATATCACAGTGATTAGATGGTTTTTATACTCCGGTCACATGATTACACGCTGTCGACATGTAAAGGTCGACCCACATGAACCGTTTCCTCTCTAAACTGTTAGTCTGCTGCTTCTTTGATCTTATTTGAGTGGATTTTGTGTTTACGGCGTCCGCGTCACCGCGCCCACTGATCCAGCAGCTGAACCCACGGAAGCATAAACTAAAACCTCACGTTGAGTCAGGCCTGAGATTCAGAGGTGGTTATTTAAATGTCTGAGAGTGAGTTTATCTCCTGACACACAAATCTTCTGTCTCTCTCCTCTGGTCTGCAGCCTCAGTAACAAATGTTCAAAAATATAATATTGGCACCTGTCAGAAAGTGACATAACTCTTACAAAATTATGACAGAACTTTAATAATTGTATATTTAAAATGTTGTTTTATAGACTGATACTCTAGAGTGTCTAAGGGTGTCATATGTTGTTCATATTGTAAAGTTTTCTGAGATAAATCTGTGATTCTGTACTTTATAAATAATATTGACTTCATTTAGGATCACAATAAAGATACGTTTTTATGATTATGACAGTGATTTTAATAGGATACATAACATTTTCGAGGTAGATTGAAGTCTTCTGCCATGTTTATGTGGAAATGATCACTTTTGACTGTACAAACTGTTCATTTCAGCAGCCAAGTGGTAAAATAGTTTTTATCTCATACTGTATATCCAACCTGGTGGCAGTGACATTTTTCATATTAATGTCCATCTTAAATGAAACTCAACTAATTATCTAAATCAGGTGTGTTCAGCTCAATCATGAGCTGGTGAACATTCATAATTGAATTCATGGTTAGGTAAATATCATAAATACTAGGGCTGTAGGCTCCTGGTCGACTGGTCGATTAGTTGGTCGATATGCTCTCGTCCGAATAAATTCTCATTGGTCCAATAATCTCCGTGTTACTTTCATAAGAAGAAAAGTGCTACATCAGGACAGACTAACAAATTACCTGTGAAAATGGTCCGGGTATCATCGCATAATTTGTAATTCATTTGTAATTAAAAAACAAAAAACGGTAAATCTGTTATTTGTTTCAAAACAAAAAACAGAAAACCGTCTTTGGTGTCAGAATCAAATAACGAAAAACCAATCAAACCCGGTCTGTTTTTGCCGTTTCGTTTTGTCGTCATTCCTTTTTGGATTGAATATCGAACAGGTCTGCGGACATTCAGCCAGTTCGTCTTCACCATAGCAACGGCCGCTGAGGATCATGGGTAGGCTAATGTAGCCGTTTCCGCTATAGTACAAAACTGACAAAATACTTGATTTCTAAACAAAAATTGCTCGATCTTTTGAATGTGGTTTTCTGGATTTTCGTTGGGAAACTAAAAAGGAATAGATCACGTGATTTCGTTTTTGGTTTAAAATGAAAAAAGGAAAAACCCCTGTGACTTCCGCTTTTGGTTTCAAACGCAAAAACGAATTGGTTGAATGTCCGCAGACCTGTGCAATATTCAATCCAAAAAGGAATAACGATAAAACGAATCGGCAAAAACCAAAAACGGTATTCAAAACACTGTTGTTTTCACAGCTTTGAACTCGCCCAACTCAATGGAGACTGCAGGGTCTAACTGTACTCAACGGTTACTGAGTGTTTACTGAATCAGCGTTTCTCCTGTAATAATATTAACGAACCCCCGCCAGGCCAAAAGATAATTTGTTTAAAGCCAAAAATAACGCTAACGTAGCGTAACTCCGTTTAGGAATAGGGCAGTGCTTAGTATGTTTGCGTAGCGAGCGGGAAAGTGAAGCGGAGCAGAGGAAAAGGTTAGCGGTAAGTTCTCAGTCTGGCAGTAAATGTACAGTACAGACTACAGAGTAACAGTTAATAAATGCTAAAAAGTCACGTCTGTCTGTTGTTTCTCCAACTGCTGGAAAAGTGAATGGGGTTAGCTCCAAAGTTAGCAACAATAGGTTAGCCTAACCTGAAGAGGCGAAACGGAGAAATGTGAGCTCACTGTGCACTCGGTCCCGTTACATCAGCCCACCCACGACTAATCCATTAGTTGAAGATTATGTACGATTTCAGTCGATTTTCTTTGGTTGACTACAGCCCTAATAAATACCATGTCCATCAATGACTGCCATTAAGATTTTTGTCACAAGTTCTTTGATATCAGGCTGCTTAGCAAGACAGTGAATTTTATACTATTTTTATTATTAATAAAACCATTTTATTCTGGAAATCGTAATTTTTGAAAGTGCCCAAGTTTGGTTTACTTGATATTTTCAACATCTAGCTGCTTCAAATAGGATCCTAAAAAAATAGCATTTTGCTAATTAGCGTGCTATGAAACTGGAATGAAACTTGTGTTTTGACTGCTGCTGAGTGACAGATGATGATGATGATGATGATGATGATGATGATGATAATGGTGTGTGACGAGTGTTTCTTGGTGTTGCAGGTACATCCATGACGACTCTGAGACCACTGAGGATGAAGTTGGTCTGAGGGTGACGGACGGTCTGAACTCTGCTGATGTCATTCTGCCCGTTCAGGTGAGTTTCAGACATCAAATCATCCACCTGCATCCTGTGACTGAGACACTGTTTGTACCTTCATCACATCAGAGATCAACTTATATCTGATGTCCAACATCTGAAGAAGTCTCCACGAATATTTTTCTTTTCATTTTAATGAACTGTGAAATGTTTTACTGCACTGAGCTTCATTTTCAGCTTTGGTTAAAATGACAAACGTGTTGGGCTGCTGCTCATATCGGCTGTAACTAATTAACCTTCATCCTCTGATTAACTTGATGATAGAATGAAACTCGTCTGTTGTCGGTTTGTGTTTCTGTTCTCAACCAAAGATTATTTGTGAAAGAAGAAGCTCCACAACAACTTTCATTCACATCATATCAATAATTATAAGCAGATCAAATCAATGGTTTTGAACCAGAACCTTCAGTATTGAAGCTGCAGTCTGCAGCCGCATCTTTTCATTGTGTCAGATACGTATTTCATCAACATTTAGGTAAATAAAAGTGTCAGATCAGACTCTATATCAGCAGATACTCAATATTAAAGGTCCAAAAACACTTTTGATCAGGACATTACTAACTAAAATATTTGCATAGAACTAAACTTTGGTGCATATTCATGTGCGCTGAAGGCTTATGATGAGAAAACACAGGAAATATTTGCGATTTGAGCAACAGACAACAAATTTTGTCAAGTTGATGGAAGGTTACACTTAGATAATCAGCCCTCACAAGCGTACAAATTAAACTCACCTTTTCTCCTGCTCAGTTAGTTTAAGACTCCTGAGCTGAGATTTATCTCCAGACTAACAGTCTCCTTTAAAGCAGCGTTGATCCCCTCCTGTGTGTGTGTGTGTGTGTGATGTTTGTCACATTTCAGGCCCAGAACAGAATACAGATGTTTATCTTTTTTAGATTTCTATCAGATTTGTTTAGAATATGTGATGAGCACCTCGCCGGCTGTCCTCAGGTGCTGCCGATGAATGACGAGCCTCCCCAGCTGGGCGGGGGTCTGCGTGGGGAGCTGAGCTGCCAGGAAGGGGGACAGGTCCAGGTGACGGTGGACTACCTGTCGGCCACAGACCGGGACAGCGATGACTCCAGACTGACCTACATGCTGGCCCGCAGTCCTGGCAGAGGGGAGCTGCAGAGAGCCGGGCTGCCTGTGGACAAGTTCTCCCAGCAGGACCTGCTGCAGGGACACATCTACTACGTCCACACGGGTGAGGACGCGACACGCTGTGTGACACTCATGTGGGAAGGATTAGAGATGTCCCAGCAGTGTTCTTGTTGTTTTCAATGTGTCCTTTGGTGTCAAATACTGTCGTGAATTAGTTCAAATCAACCCACCTGAACCCCCACGGACGCCGCTGTGCTGTGAAGAGATTTTGGTGTAGTGGCTGCTCAGGGTAACCACAACTTCTGGGTTCATCATGTGACACACTGGCCCATATATTACATGTATACTCACACATACACAGTCATTGGAAAAGGAGCGGCTGTAAAATGTTTGTTACAAACCTGCATTTGTAAAGTTTAGAGGAGCTGTATGATTGAATTATTTTATCCCCATTCATGTGTGTGGGGGGGCCAACAGGAAGTCAGTCAACAGGCTCAGCTGGAGAAGGACTCTACTGAGCATGCTCAGTGGCAGCAGTCTCCAAACTTCTTTAGACCTCGGCATCCCTTCAAAAGTAATGTTTTAGTTTAGTATTTTGTTTTATATTATATTACATTCATAGACTGTGTAAAAATATGGACGTAGTTACCGTGACGTCACCTGTTGGTTTCTGAAGAGCGGTTTTGAAGCTCAAAGCGAGCCGCTCCGGCCGTCGCCATCTTGGCAGTACGTGATGCTGCCTAACTCCCAGCCAATCAAAAATGTGCAAAGAGGCGGGGCCGAACGGCTGAAACAAGCCACCTAGCGGCTGGCGGACCTGTCACTCAAAGCAGCCATGTCCTTCATTATGCAGAACTTTACGGCTTAATAAAATTTAAACGGGCAAGTTATAAAAAAATTCACCCCCCGTACAGTTGTCATGAAAGAGGAAATTAGCTACAGAGACCAAAACCGTTGTTTGTACCAGGCTGTAAACATGTTTATTTCTGCTGTAAAGTTGGGTATTTTAACATGGAGGTCTATGGGGCCGTTCAAGGAACTGCAGGTTGCTGCTTGCTTATATTATATTATATTAAGTGTAATATTATAGGCTCATTCTCAATCACTCAGAATAAAAGCCAACAGGCGCTGTGCAGATTTACAGATAAATAATTTTAAACAATGAATCCAGTTAAATATGTTAAATGTTACACTCAAATAGAAATAAATTGATATAAATTAATATAAATAGCTAATTATTTAACCCATTTCACTGTTGTTGTGGCTGCCTCTGCCGCTACCGCCGTCACAGTACACTATCAAACAAGACTATTATCATTATTACATTATATTGCTGTATTATTATTATTATCATTATTATTATAATAATTATTGACGCTCTCACTTTTTCTTTCTCCCCCTCCTCTCTCTCTCTTCTTCTCTCACTTTCATTCACTCACCCCCCCCTTCCCCTTTCCCACAATCAACCCATATTGCTTAGTTGCTCTCTACATTTTACTATCTTTTTCATTGTAATATGATGTTGTCATTGCTGTTGTTTGTCATTATTTTTGTTTGTTTGTTTATTTGCTTGATTTGTCTTTTATTTATTTATTTTTTCCTTCCCACTATGTCTTGTCAACAATATCACCAATAAAAAAAAAAAAAAAAAAAATATGTTAAATGTTTCTGAACTGGAGAAGGAGGTTTGGCTTCAACTATGAGATTCTCAGTGGAGCGTTAGACCCAAAATCCAGCAGGCATGTTCCAAAAATGTAAAAAAAAAAAATGGTAGCACATCTCAATTTACTAGTCAAGAAGGACAAAATATTTCAGCACAGAGCCTTCTCATGTGATGTGAGCCATATAAACAAGTCAAATGTTATTTTTTGTTCTTCTTGACTAGAAAATTGAGATGTGCTACCATTTTTTTTTTTTTACGTTTTTGGAACATGTTAAATGTTTACTCACATAGTTTCTTGTGAATATCAACACAGAAATGTTACAGATATATTTGACGTAACTTAGAAACCAGGTCTCCATCACATAGTTTGTCCACCAGAGAGCACTGACGAGTATCTACTTTAATATGTGAATATATCTGTGTTCAGGAGGCGAGATCGGACCAGCGCCGGTGTTCGACACCGTCACCCTCATCATCTCTGACGGCGAGGCCGGAGTGACGGACGGCTGTTGCCACGGAGACGCCCCGCCTCCGCCCGTCCCCCTGCACGGCACGCTTCCTGTTTACGACCTCAACGTTACCGTGCTTCCCGTCAACAACAAAGTCCCCGCCGTCACTCTGGGTAAGAAGAGGAAGTGACCGAAACACCTGACAGGTTTAAATATTAAAGGAACAGTTCACAACATTTCACTTTGTTATCACAACCGAAAGTACCGAAGAAAGAGCCGCGTCGTAAAATACGGGAAGGATTTGAGGAGCCTCGTCTCACTGCAAACATCTCAATAATGGGAGAATGACAGAGGTGTGTGTGTGTGTGTGTGTGTGTGTGTGTGTGTGTGTGTGTGTGTGTGTGTGTGTGTGTGTTGTGTTCTTGCTGCTGCCAACACCTCCTGGTCGTCACCGCTGACAAATCCTCTTAATGCAGCAGAGCAGCTCTGACCTCGACGACACGCCGACACCTATCAGTCCAACACACACTCTGCAGAGGGAGGGGTGACACACACACACACACACACACACACACACACACACACACACACACACACACACACACACACACACACAGACTCTCTCCTGGGGAAGGTGATAGTTCTCGCCGGATTCGGAGCCAAGAAGAGGGATTGGAGGAGCTCTGTGTTTATCAATGGAGACCAGTGACCACTGGGACACACACTGGGATGACTGGGAGATGGTGTGTGTGTATGTGTATGTGTGTGTGTGTGTGTGTGTGTTTGAGACTATAGAGACATATTTACACACTGCAAAAAAATCTGTATTTCTTCATTTTTTTAACTGCAGGGCAGTGATCTGCTTCATTCTGTCTTATTTTCAAGGTCAAATACGCAACAACGTTTAAAAAACATTTGAACAAGACGACGTGTCCCAGTTCAATAAGTCAATTAAAGGAAAATTAACAGGCAAATATTCTAATGATTGATTGTTTCAGTCGTTTTTAAAAGATTTTACTACTTTCTATATACTTTTGGACAGTTGTTCAGACATTTGAAGTATTTTTTACGACTTCTTGACATTTTATCGGCTAAAAGATGAACGTAGAAAACAATAGACTGATGAATGGATAATAAATAATAAATAATCAGTATTCTTGCCAGTGTTAAGATAAAAAAAACTTGTTTTTTCTTGTTTTTTGTACAAAAGTTCCTTGAAAGAAAGTAAAAACAGTCACAGTTACATTAAAACATTGAATAACTTGATTCTACAAAACGATTGAATTAAAGTAGTTTGTTTTGCAAACAGGTGAAATAATTACTTTTATGAACAAAATAACTTTTAAGGATGGAAAATCATTTGTTAATTTTTTTTGGAGTGCATGTTACTGGTCACCCAGGACGCACAGACAGACATGTAATCATCATATATAATCATATAATCATCATATATAATCATATAATCATATAATCATATAATCTACAACAGAACTTAATATACTGATACAGAAATATTTTGAAATATTATATTGAGGTTTGAAATAATATTTAAGAACCCGAATATGACATCCAGCAGCTAAACGTGGCCGTCAGGTGGGATAATTTCACAATATTCTTAAGAATCATAATTCTTTAATAGAATCATTTTTATTGATCCCAGTGCAGTGACTGTTTCTTCTTTGTTTTAATCAAATTTGCAGAAACACTGATGAAGCTGATGAAGGAGTTTTCACCTCTTCAGACTGTCTTTTCCTTCTCCGTGTGCAAACTGGAAGGAAGATAAAATTATTCCAGAAATTCATAGAAAAAAAAACGTCCTGAAACAAGTGAAACTTTGTTAACAGTGTTAAATATTACTGTCAGACCTGAATGTATAGAAAGACGGATGTTTTTTGCAGTGTGTGTGTGTGTGTGTGTGTGTGTGTGTGTGTTAGTTGTCTCATTGTTTGCACTTTGCATTGTGGGTGATTTTGGTGTGTGTGTGTGTGTGTGTGTGTGTGTTGTTCTCAGCGTGTTGGCTAACGAGGTTGGCACTGATGTGTTTTAAGTGAAATCTGCTTATTGTCTGTTGTTATTACATGTACACAAACACACACACACACACACACACATATATACAGCTGGGTGAGATTATCATTCTCCTGTGTGTGTGTGTGTGTGTGTGTGTGTGTGTGTGTGTGTGTGTTCTCCCAGGAGAGAGAGAGCGGACAGCGGACAATGAACGTCTTTACAAAAACAAAAGAAGGGAAGAAGTGAATCCCTGCTTCACAATAGCCGGCGTGTACTAGCCGTCTCGCTAGCCGGATTACCGCAGCGCCACCAGCGGCAGGATAACACTCTAATCCTGCCAGCGTATCTCGCCATTCATTCCACGCCGGCGCCGCTCAGCAGTTCAGGGTTTTTTAGGGGGGGGGGGTGTATATGTGATGTTTCGTGGTCTAATTAATTAGCAGTGAATAAAGATGCAGAGTAAGAGCATTAGCGCGGCGAAACAAGAGGAATCCAGCTTTACCTTGTTTCTTATTTTAGAGGGACTCTGGTTTATCACCGAGATCCAGAACTGTCCATCATTAATGCTCACACACACACACACACACACACACACACATAATGTATATATACACACACACACACAATACATACGCGTTCCTGCCGGCAGTACGGGTGCAGGTTCAGAGATGTTTGTTAATTAACAGGAGGGCGAAGGAAGACGGTGGTGTGACGGATTCATTAGCAGCTGACAAAGAGATGGAAGGAAGTTTAATTATAAAACAACACTGTCATATGCTGATTTTACCTTTAACGGTCAGCTGATGATGTCATTAACACCCATTTAACACCAGGCTGTCGACCTGCGTCACATTTAAAGAATCATTTTCCAGCCCAGTATACAGACCAGTTGAGTGACATCATAGCACAGGATTTATGGGTAAATGAAGCTGAAGCTGAAGGCTGCCAAAAAACGTCAAGGCTCATATTTATCAAACTTTCAAGAGTTACACAATTTCACAATTTTAAACCAGCAGTCAGGTGTTCATATGAGCAGTGAAAGAGGTTTTCCTCGCTGTAATCATTCCTCCTGTTCATACTGGATATTAAAAGATCCTTCAAATGTGCTTTCAATGGAAGTGATGGAGGATAAAATCCACAGTGTGTCCACACAGTCATTTAAAAGTCTGTGTGAAGCTTCTATTCAGCTTCAGCAGTCTGAGTTAGTCATATCAAGTGGATATCTGACACATTTACAGTCTTTTTAGCATCAAATTCCCTCTTTGTGTTTCCTCGGACAGTGTTTCCCTGCTGAGCTGCAGGTGGAAGTATAGTAACAAAAAGAGGAACTTTGGCACTAAAAAGACTGTAACGTTGAAAGATATCTACTTGATTTGACTCATTTGGACGCTGAAGCTTCATATTAGCTTCAGATAAACTTTTAAACACATCACTTCCATTGTAAGGTCATTATGAAGGGATCTTCTAATGGTCAGTATGAACAGGAGGAATGATTACAGCAAGAAAAACAGCTTTAATGTTCATTTGGGCTCCTGACTGTTGGTTTAAGATACAGTCTCGTTAAAGTCTAATGAGTAAGATCAGCTGTGTTTTGGACGTAAACAAAGATTCCAGCGTCTGACTTGGATAAATCGAGGTGTATTTTGTGTCTTGGTTCAGGTGAGTCCATGTTGGTGGTGGACGAGGGCTCCTTCGCCTGTCTGTGTGGGGGGGTCCTGGGGGCCTCGGATCCTGACAGCCCCCCCGACCGGTTAACCTTTTACCTGGAGACTCCGCCTCTTCACGGCTTCCTGGAGAACACGCTGCCGACGCCCGGCTCCGAGAAGAGCAACGCGGGAGTCCGAGTCGGTCAGTGTGTGTGTCTGTGTGTGTGTGTGTGTGTGTGTGTGTGTGTGTTTAGCATACATCTGACCTAAACTGGAGATTTTTTTATTTTTTTTTCCTCCCCAGAATCCTTCAGTCTCGACCACCTGACCTCCGGCTTCATCAACTACGTCCAATCTGAGCACAAGGGGGCGGAGCCGACTGTCGACCAACTGACCATCAGTGTGAGTGACGGGCTGCATCGCTCCGCCCCCGTCCCCCTCTACATCATCATCAACCCGACCAATGACGAGACGCCTTCCCTGCTGCTCGCCAATTTCACCGTACGTACTTTCGACCGCTGTGGTGAATATTTCCTCCATCCCAGTGTTAATTTCATCCACAAAAACTATGACAGAACTTTTTTTTCCTGATGAAAAATGGGACTAAAACTAAATAAAGAGTCAACTTTCAAAACGAGAACTACGACGATGTATTTTGTATTTTTCATCAACAAATAAAAATGACATCATAACGAGAAAAACGGTGGAATGAACTGAAGGAAGTGGAGTCACACACACTGCAGCGCCTGATTGGTCAAACAGTCTCCTCCAGCAGCCAATAATATCTCTAATATAGGCTCCTATATGCGACGTGTCCACACAAAACCATCCTGATGACGTTTTACTGATGTTTTATTGAAACAATAAACAAAAATGAGAGAGTCTGACAAGCAGCTGTTGCACAAAAAATATACAAAAAATGCAAATAAAGTGATGAACAGACGATGGTGATGATAGTAACCATGGTGACGGTCAACAGAAACTATCAGAAACTCCCTTTGTCCATGTGTCAAGCAACGTAAGTGACGCAATACGTGACGTCAATATTTAAACAGAAATAACAACATATTTTGGCTCCTGACGTTACAGATTTATGGACTAAATTCATCTACGATCCACTGAGACAAACTGAAAACATGCAGCAGCAGACAAAATCTAGACTGACCAACATTTAACTAAAACTAATGTCCCAGTGGTGTCTTTAGCTCCCCAGTCTCAATCCTGCAGTGTTTTTTAGTTCCTGTGGTGACTGCGTGGAGGTTTGGGTCAACATATACACTACAGTATAAATCCACTACTCTACAGAAAAGAGCAATAAGAATATAAATATAATGAATTCATACAAACAGACAGAACCTGCTGCAGCCTCATTTAACTAAGAAACTAAAAGACTAAATCAGAATCAGGGGCCGAAGTCAGCACAGCTCCGTCTAACTAGATATATTTGTTGTCCTGCAGGTGAAGGAGGGCGGGATGAGGGAGTTGACTCCGTCCATCCTGAGCGGTTTCGACCTGGACGCCCCGCCGGACGTCCTGACCTTCACGTTGGCGGAGCCGCCGGCTCACGGCAGCCTGATCAACGGCATCTACGGCACAGAGATGAGCCGCTACAGAGAGATGGGAGCCGAGCTCCTGCAGAGGAGCCTCTTCATCACCTCCTTCACCCTGCAGGAGCTCCGACAAGGTGAGACATGAACTCAGGGATCATATATGTATCAACAAACAGCTCCGAATCCTGTAGAAACACAGTCCGACTCCGGTGTTTCGGGGTAGGAAGACTAAATTATCCAAAGTGTAATCTGAGTGGATTCAGCAGGAAATCTTTCTAATCCAGAGACTTTAAAGGACGAGTTCACAATTTTTCAAGTGTGTTTTAAAGCAGCAGTCAGGTGTCTGTAATCATTCCTCCTGTTCATGTTCATACTGGATATTAAAAGATCCTTCAAATGTGCTTTCAATAGAAGTGATGGAGGATAAAATCCACAGTGTGTCCACACAGTCATTCAGTGCAAAAAAAATGCATTTAAAGTTTGGTAGGACTTTATTTTACATGTCTCCTAATTTTACACTGATTTCCTGGAATTTCTTTTAGTAATGTGCAGGAATGTAACAGTTAATTTTAGGACATTTTACAGAAAGGAAAAGGCACAATCTGGTACAAAATGTAAGAAAAAAATGAAAGAAGTTTTAAGTTGGCTTAATAAAGTCAATTTTTGACGATTCAGTGTGTAGTTTTGCGTGTTAAACAATATATTAGCATATTAGATTTTTTTAATAATTACCTAAAAGTAGCTGCTGCATAACTGTTCATTCTCAGGACATTTCTTTCAAAGGGTGATATAAAACAATCTAATAAGTTGACATGTTAGTGACACATAAAATGACCAACTAAACCAACTGAACACTTTTTAAAGTTGTTTCTTATACTTTGTACCAAATTGCACGACTCTGTCTGTGAAATGTCCAGAAAACGAACCATTAAATACCTGAAAATTACTCTGAAAATTAATATAAAATTAAAGTAATGTAAAATCAAGTCTGTGTGAAGCTTCATCAGTCTGAGTTAGTCATATCAAGTGGATATCTGACACATTTACAGTCTTTTTAGCATCAAATTCCCTCTTTGTGTTTCCTCGGACAGTGTTTCCCTGTTGAGCTGCAGGTGGAAGTATAGTAACAAAAAGAGGAACTTTGGCACTAAAAAGACTGTAACGTTGAAAGATATCTACTTGATTTGACTCATTTGGACGCTGAAGCTTCATGTTAGCTTCTACTTGATTACTATAAGTTAATTATTTAAACAGCATTTGTAAAGGAACGAAGATGTCTATCTTAACTTAGCAAATTATATTATTACATTATAATGAAATTGGTCTTTTTTCCCTCCAGAGTGCTAACAAAAGATGTATTAATGTGGCTGAATTACACGTTTTTTATGAAAGCACCACTGAAAGTTTTATTTTTACTTATTAGATTTCTTCCTCTTTTTCCTCCACCTCACTCCCAAATCTCCCTGCCCTCCCTTTCACCTGCCCTCCTCCTCCTCCTCCTCTTCCTCTCTCTTCCTCCCCCCTCGTCCCTCTGCAGGCATGAAGATCGTGTACATGCACGATGACACGGAAACCCTGAAGGACGCCGTGCTGCTGCGGCTGACAGATGGCGTCCACACAGTCCAGGGGACGGCACAGGTCACCGTGCTGCCGGTCAACGACGAGAAACCACGACTGCTCAAGTACACACACACACACACACACACGCACACACGCACACACGCACACACACACACGCACACACACATGCACACACACACACACACACACACACACACGCACACACACACACACACACACACACACACACACACAGATGTGGATTTATGAGCTCACAGGAGGATTTAGTGTTTTAATACTTGTTCACGTGACATTTCTGGAAATATGTGACTGTGAGGTTTGAGGTCAGGGTCACTGGAGTTTTATAGCTGCAGATATTTTTGTTTTGTAGAGGCTGATAGTCGACATCTGACTATTTACATCAGAGATAAAACCATCAATTGATCAACTATTTTGATCATTTCAGTCATTTTTTTTAAGTAAAAATGACAAAACTTCACTGGTCCCAGCGTCTACAATGAGAAGATTTGCAGCTTTTCTTTGTCATATATCTTTGTGAATTGAATATATTTGATATAAATCATTTGAGGACATTTACTCTTTTTAACAATTATTTTCATTATTGATTAATCTGTTGATTATTGTCTCGATCAATTGTTTCCCAAAACCCAAAGATCTTCAGTTTACTCTCATAGAGACTAAAGAAACTGGAAAATATTCACATTTAAAGCTATAATATGTAATTATTCCACATTAAAATGTCTAAAAACAACTAGACCTATGTTATATATGTTGTTGAGTTGTGTACTTACATTATCCCAAATGTTTACAACAGTTTTCAAACTCAGAGAAATCTGTAATTTAATCAAAGTAACGGACCGTTTCATTTGGTAGCCTGTCGATGGCGTCATACCTCCTCTACCAAAGAGTAAACACGCACAAGATGCATACGGCGGCGCTGTGTTTGTCCGCTACAATGGCGTCTACCAAAGAGTAACTTACACACATACAAGATAATACATCAGCGTTGTGGTTGTTCCACACAAACTGTTATAAATGGACTTTTATTCAGTTTTAAGCCACATTTTCATGATAAATTTAGGTGGTTTTTAACTATATCTATTAGCCAGAAGAAGGATTTTAGTTATTGGACGTCTGGATCTTAAGTTATCAGAGAAATAAACTGGACAAACGTTAGCAGCAGCTCGGCTAACAGCCCCTCCAGGAAGTCCGGTGGTCACCAAACATCATCGGAGAAATATTGATTTTTTTAGGTGAAACAGCTTTAATTAGTATTTTAATGATTTTAATCTGCGTGTACGTTTGTTTCTGGAGAGGAGGAGACCTCTGCGGATAATTCGGTCCCCGGGAGAAACCGGCCGAACGTCTGGATCTAAAGTTAGAAGGGAAATAAACCAAACAAGCAGCAGCTCGGCTAACAGCCCGTACCGGACGTCCGGTGGTCGCCGAACATCGTCTGAGAAACACTGATTTTTTTTAGGTGAAACAGTTTTTTTCAGTGTTTTTACCTGTAATCTCCGGGTCTGTTTGTTCTGGAGAGGAGGAGACCTCTGCCGGTAAAATCATCCTGAATGATTAACACTGGAGTAACCCTATCCCGGTGAAGCTGGTTATTTAACGAGGAAGACAACAACTCCCATGATCCCTTGCTACTTCACACCATCATCACACTCCGTCTTTTGTTGTTGTTTTGATTGAGACGCCTAGCGCCAGCTGGAAAGACTTTTTTGTCTTAAAAATGACTCAAAACAATTAATCGAAAACAAAATAGTTGCAGATTGATTTAATAGTTGGCAACTAATTGATTATTTGACAAATTGTTGCAGCTTTAATCTTTTACTAAACATTCATGAGATCCATAATCACAAGCAAAATAATTGTTAGTTGCAGCCCTAATTTGCTTAAAACAAAATAAATTGCCTATAAATTGTATCAAACATGTTGTTTTACAGTTAAATTTGTTGTTTTATGTTGATTCTCTGTGACGTGGATCAACAGGAATTTAATGTAATTAGCAGAAGTTTCGTCTGCTGCTGCGGTGAAATAATCTGAAATCCAGAGCAGAGAAACCCAGCAGGACGTGACGAGGTCAGGGGAGTCAACATGGGACCGGGGGGGGAGGGGGGGGTAACCTGTGTGTGTGTGCACATGTGGCGGGTCGCCTTGCTTGAGTGGGTGACTACACAGAGAATCTCCAACCCCCCCTCCTCCTCCTCCTCCTCCCCACCCATAATATTTTCATTTGAACGAG
This sequence comes from Thunnus maccoyii, assembly GCF_910596095.1. Classification (NCBI taxonomy): domain Eukaryota; kingdom Metazoa; phylum Chordata; class Actinopteri; order Scombriformes; family Scombridae; genus Thunnus; species Thunnus maccoyii. The sequence continues at coordinate 33,315,181 of NC_056539.1, read as the reverse complement.
TGATTGGGAATTTGCATCCTTGACTGGGTTTCCTCATTCTGTCCCATCACACACACACACACACACACACACACACACACACACACACACACACACACACACACACACACACACACACACACACACACACACACACGTCCCTGTCCCCCAGATCAGCTGTGGGTGTGCGTGGGTGCGTTGGCACAGGCCGAGCTGGTACTGTAAAGGCCACCGAGGTGGAAGTAACGTGGAGACTTGGCAGATGCCGGCTTCCTTGTTTTTGCGTTTCCTGCAGGATGGACGTGGCAGCTTCTCTCCTGCGTGGATTTTAGTTCCGAGTGAGGAAGCAGCCAGACGGTTTCTGATGTTCAACCCCCCCCCCCAACACCCCAACACCCGCCCCACCCCCCCCATAACATCCAACACCACCCACACCACCACCCCACATCTCCATGATCACACTGGAAAAACCTGCTGGCACTCAAACTTTCAACGTCTTCCTGCTTGTATCACGTTAAAGCCTCATTCAGACTGGATTGACAGGATCTTCCCATTCAATTCAATGAGAAAGTGTGTCCAAACCTTTGACTGGTACTGGTACTGGTACTGGTACTGGTACTGGGAGGTGTGGTGATTTTAACATTACCTCGTAATGTCCTGGTATTTCAACCTGTTCAATAAAACTTTAGCTTCTGTAACTTTGGTTCAGTTATTATACTCATGCTGATGTTTTGGTTGTAAAATTTAAAGAGTTGCAGAACAAGAACCTTTATATTTTGAGTATTGTGCATAAAAATAGGCGTGTCTGGTAAGATGTTTAAGTGGTTTTCTTTTTTCTTTCTGCCACAAGAATGTTTTCAGTAATCTGACAGATGTTTACATGATAACAACAACATATCAACAAATCATCAGGAGAGAAAGACGCCGTAAAAGCTCATCAGATGGGTTGTTGTAACTCCATTAAAAGTCATGTGAATCAGCTGTTAGCAGCTTCCTGATGTTCAGACAACTATCACTGATTACTGTGATACTGAAGAATGTCAGCAGCATCTTTTTTTCTCTGATCTCTAAGAGGATTTATGGAGGTTTATTGGTGATGACATCAGAGATAATGAATCCTCGGGGAGTCTAAGTCACACTGAATGACGTCGATATGTGTTTCATGTCTGTGTGTTCAGAGAGTTATGACTCTTATGAGAAGGAGGAAGCTCTTCTTCACCTCACACAGTATCTTTGCCTCACCTTCACTTTCCCCACCGTCCAGAACCATGAGTTCAATTATTTCATCCGTCACCTCCACCCGTCACGTTCATCCTGCCTCTGTGGAGTATTTTCAGTCTGGTTTAATGGGACTCTGGTTGGTGCGATTCATTTGGGCAGATCTGAATCCCTTTAGATCAAACTCATTCTCACCGAGGGCCACATCAGCATAACTTTTAAATGTAACTACTCCTTAATGTTCAATAACTCTGAATGTATTACTTATTCAACTTACAAATATTATATATATATATATATTTGCATAGATGTAAAAAAAATATGTTTGCTTGTTGCTTTTTAATTTTGTCAGGCTATGAAACCCACATGACTCATCAATCAACGATCAAACTATCCAAGAGAATAAAGAAAAATAACATCAAACACAACTTATTATTATTAATAACTTGTTGCTAATTATTATTATTCTTATTATTATTATTATCGCAGTTTGCCTTTTAGTTCTTGGACTATTTGTAGTTTTTCTTGAAGGCTGTTTTTGGCATCCTCAGCTCTGTGTTTGGTAGATCGTTCTCTTTGATCACAGACGCCTCAGAACACAGAAGACGAACCGGTTTTTCTCCTTGAAGCACAAACATGTTTTCTTCTTCCCGTCTTTCTTGCTTCCGTCTGCATCAGTTTTTCTCTTTCTGGACATTTTGGGGTCATTATTTATATTTCTCAATTCCACTTGTTTGGAAAATCACATTGATGTTGATACATTGCAGTCTAGCGGCGGGATACCGTCACCTCGTAGGTAACATAATCAGCATGCATTGTGGGAAATGTAGTTTTCGGTCAATGCCCGCTTTTGACTTTTTTTTTTTTTTACAATCGGACCTTTTTCTCTTGCGAGCCACATGAAATGACGTGGCGGGCCTTGAGCGCATATGCTTTAGAGGAAGTGGTCTCAGTCGGGTCACAAACCAGTGCTGGAGCGGTTCGTTCATGGTGGGAACGTGATCAGACGTCCATCTACACGGCTGCAAGTTTGAGCTAAAGGGCTCCCGAAGCCAGAAGCTGAGCTTAAATCAATAAACAGAAAAATAACCAACAACTATTTTCAAATGTAATTCTTCAAGTGAAAATGCCAAATTTTCACTACTTTCATATCTTCAGTTTTGAGGATTTGCTGCTTTCTTTGTCTCATGATGATAAACTGAAAACTTTAATGTTGGTTGATGAACATCATTCTGTGACCTTTATGCACTAAACAGTTCTCCACAATCTGCTCTATGTTCAATTTATTTTCTCACTACATAATATGAGAACTTCAAGCTTCAGCAGGGACTGACAAAAGGAGGAGGTCCTTTTATTACATGAAACCAGTTTCTAATTGTTGTCTTCTTTGTTGGTGTTTCAGGAACGCAGGGTTGGAGGTGGACTCTGGCGAGCGCAGGGTGATCTCCAGCGTCGTCCTGGAGGCCGAGGACCTGGATACGCCCCCCGGCCAGGTGTACTACTTCCTCAACGCTGCGCCGCGCTTCGGCAAACTGCAGCTGAAGGTGCGTTTTATATCTTGCGAGGATATTTAACCTGCTCAAACTAAAATAATACAATAAAATCCAGGAAGTTAAAAATCAGAACTTGTTTTATTATCTGCTACTTGTCTGATCCGTGCGGCTCGTCTGCAGACGGAGTCAGGTTGGACCGAGCTGTCGGCCTTTCAGAACTTCACACAGGACGACGTGGAGATGAACCGTCTGTGGTACACGCACACCGCCGCCGCCAACGCTGCCGGGTTCAAAGGTCACGACAGCTTCCGCTTCACCCTCAGCGACCTGGACAACGAGAGTCCTGTGCAGAGCTTCTTCATCTCCGTCCACACCGTGCAGAAAGGTCAGAGGTCAAATCCGTCGTAAGACAGACTCAGAGTATAGCAGTGATGAGGTTGAATTCTTTAGACACTCTAATTAGAAATCACATATATTTTCATATTGTCCTCAGTTATTATTCTGACCAGAATCTTATCTGTTGTGATTTGCCGTCTCCACTTAAAGAGGACACATATTCTGCACGTTTCCAGCTTTATATTTATATTCTAGGGCTCTACTGGAATATCTTTGCATGATTTCCAGTTAAAAACTCCTTATTTATCTTCTACTGGTCCTTTATGCAGCCCCTCAGTTCAGCCTCTGTCTGAAACAGGCTGTTTTAGCTCCTGTCTCTTTAAGGCCCGCCTCCTGATAAGCCCACTCTGTTCTGATTGGTCAGCTTCAGGAAGCTTCCTCCGGCTCCGGAGGCTACGTAAACAAACTATAGTAGCAGGATTTCACTTCTTTTTCTCCTTCTTTACTCCAAATGTCAACTTCTCAAATCCATCCGTATATGTTGGAGCTGAACAACACATGGAAACACCTTAGCAACCACCTTAGCAACCACCTTAGCATGAGGGCAACATAATGGACGGCCTTTTATGGGCATGCGTGACCAACTGACATAAGCTTGTCGGCAAGGTAGAAAAAAACGTGATCTGAAATATGAGAGTGAGCAACACATGGAAACACCCTAGCAACCACCTTAGCAACCACCTTAGCCTTATGAATAAGCTTGTCGGCAAGGAAGAAAAAAACGTCACAAACGAAGCGTTGAGAGCAGGTTGAGGTCAAGTTTTGGATCTTATACCATGTTTGACATCTGACATCAGAACAGGATATAAATAAACAGAAAAACACAAAAAGCACGATATGTCCCCTTTAACTCATTTATTAAAAGCAAAATATCACAAATGTATAAATATATAAAGGGTCAAATCAAAAAGAGCACAAATACCTTTAAACAAAGTTAGAACATTAAGTTTTTACACGACAACAACAATAAGAAGAATGTGCTTCACACACAAACACACACTCTGACTCTGCACCTTCACACACCTCAGCCCTCCGTGGTCCCGCCGGCCGGTCCAGGTTCATACATTATTGAGCGTCCCCTCCCCGCTGCTCGCCGTGCCAGCTTTGCCAGTCGGGTGAACACGGCAGCGGCGAGGCCTCGGCCCTTCTGGCTCCGGGCCCTCTGATCCTGGAGGAGCCGAGGTGAGAAACGGTCGACCTCCTCAGCCGGTGAATAATTAACGGAGGGGAGGTGGAGCAGCTGTGGAGTGGCGTTGGCTCGTCCCCCTCTGGGTGCTCCTCACTCCTCTGGGTTCTCCTCCTCTTCCTCCTCCTCCTCCTCCTCCTCCTCTAACAATGCTCCAAACAACTGAGACACTTTGGCCTGTTTAGATGTGTCAGTTTGCCAAGTTGAACTTAAATCAGTTCTGTTCCCATCAGCTGTCTCTTTACTGTATTTTACTTTAAAGAGGTCATATTATGCTCCTTTTTGTGGTCTATTTTCAAACATTTGCATGTTTTTATAGACAAAAAACACCTAGTTACAGCTGTACAAACCATGAATGCAGCCCCTCTGTCTCATTCAGTCTAAATAATGCCCCTTTCTTCTGATTGGCTGACTGTTTTTTGAGTGACGCATACCCAGGCCAATCACAGGTAATGGATTGTAACCTACTGTAGCTTAGTAAAAGCAGGACTCTGGATAAAACTCACTAGTAAATTGTGATTGCCTTTGGAAGGCTGTGCAATGACAAATGTGTTTCCTGATATCCAACAACTGTGCAGCATTTCCTCCGTGTGTCTGTCTCTCTTCTGCTCCGCTCTGTGTGTGTGTGTGTGGAGGGGTTAAGCCCCGCCCTCGGTGAAACACAGAGAGCAGAGCAGAGGAGGGGAACTAGCGCGACACTGAGCTGAAATGAAATGAGTGCACATAAATTAGATAGATAATATAAATAAACATATTTTGTTTCTTTCAGGGGGGGGCGCAGGGTCTCGTTTGGCGGAGCAGACGCTGAGCATACAGTTGAAATCTTACAGTGGTCCAAATGGCTGGTTTAAAGGCACAGTTTAGTTTCTGAACATGAACTGTGTGTCAGTGGACTGAGCGTTTTAATACCTTGACAGTATTTAAACAGCACCGCGACCTGCTTTATAATCAGAAAATAAATGGAAATCTCGCTTTCTATAATATGTCCCCTTAATGTCCCCTTAAACGTGTGCCAGTCAGTGGACTCTTTCATCCAGAGTCTCTTTACAGTATGAACAAACAAGTTTTTTAAAATTGAATGTTCACCCAAATTTTGGTAACGCTTTATTTTACAGGTCCTTTAATTTTATACTTGAACTTCAAGGACATTTTACTGAAAAAGTGGAGCAATTTGTTACAAATTATGAGAAAAATTAAGAAAGTGTTAAGCTGGTTTAGTTGGTAGGCCACAGCTCATTATATTTGGGTCCATATGCAGTTCTTAATTTGCAAATAAATAATAATAATAAATTAGATTCTTAATAATTCTTTGACGGACAGAAAAAAAATACTTTTCTGTGTGTAGTTTTATGCGTCAAACTACATTTTAGCATTAAGTTGTTTCTTAAAAACACAATTTTTGAAACACTTTATTTTATGGATCACTTGCTGTCCAGGAAAGTTTTTCAGTAATTTCAGCTAAAAGTAGCTGCTGTGTTTATTTCTCAGGACATTTCTTTATTCGAGTTTTTAAGAAACAACCTAATAAGCTAATATGTAGTTTGACACACAAAACTACACACTGAAAACAGTGAACATCGGCCAGTTAAAGAATTGTTAAGAGTCTAATTTAGTAAGATTTTTTTTGCAAATGAACAACTACATATGAATCCAAATATAATTAGTGGGCATCACTAGATAAACTGATATACTTTGTACCACATTGCATTATTTGTGTAAAATTTACCCATAAATACTTGCAAATTACGCAGAAAATTTCCAGGAAAACAAAGTGTTACCCAAATTTTTGTTTTATTGATTTTTTTAAATCTGATGTTCACCAGTTTTTTAACATTCAAAATACAGTAAATGTCAATGAATTTCCACATTTCTTTTGAATAATCAGCAAAAATAATGACTTTAATACATACAGTAAGTTAGCAGCTAAAAACTGCTCCAACCTTCCATAAACCATAAAGATTAGTTTAGTTTAGTTGTAAAAATAACAAGATATAAAAAAACATAAAACTCAATAATATATTTATCAAAGAAGAAAAACTTACAGAAGAAAATTAGAATAACCAATAATCATACTGTACGTGCCAATAATAAAATAAACACAAGATATATAAACATGTCAACTGCTAATAACAAACATATGATACAACTAAAGTCTCCCTCTTTGACCTTTGCCCTCCAGGTGACATAGTGCTGCTGAGCAAGGCAGTGCATCTGATGGAGGGGCAGCGCGTCGTCCTGAACACCGACATCCTGCTGGCGTCAGACTTGGCGGGACGTCCGGAGGAGCTGATCTACACGGTGTCCGTCCCGCCTCGTCACGGCCTCGTCCACGCCGTCCAGCAGCCCGGCGTCCCGCTGATCACCTTCACGCAGCTGGACGTAGCCGCGCACCGAGTGTGTTACACGCACGACAACAGCCACGACGCCCAGGCCGACTCCTTCAGGTGAGACATCAGACACGTTACATTAAACAGAAAAGTGAAAACCAATGTGGAACCTGCATTCTCTCTAACGGCCAGCAGGGGGCGACTCCACTGGCTCCAAAAATAAATCTGATTGTCTGGAAATCTATGAGACTTGGTTTATTACCTCATTAAACAGTTTCCTAATGAGTTTATGGTCTTAATGGCTAGTTTCAAGTCTTCTTCAATACAGCGTGATGTTCATTTTCTAAATTATGGCCCCATTTAGAGTAAAATAGACGATAAAGCAGCGTTTGCTTTAGGGCGTGGCTACGTTGTTGCTATCAAGTCACGACCACGGCAGTGAGTAGTGACCTTAGTGAGGTGCTATAGTTGGACGTTCTATCCTCTCGTCCAAATATGGTCACTTCTCATCACTTCTGGCTCCAAAAAACCAAGATGGCGACAGTCAAAATGCCAAACTAGAGGCTTCAAAACAGGAAGTCCACAAATCATTATTTTTATACAGTTTATGGTTACAAGAAGGTTGATCATTTTAATCTGTTTTATTTTAGAAACACACTGTATGTGATGCATTTTTGAGGCCGTCTCACAAATTAACAGTTTGAACTGTTTCAGGAAAGACAGCAGATGCTTTCAAACAATTAACTCTTTGAACCTGATTAATGCAATTTACATAAAAAAACCTCATCTCTTCATCTAAGAGTCTTTAATTCTAATAATTCTGAGACGCGCTGAACACATAGACGTCATAAACATGTCCAAAAACGCTTCTTATAACTTCTGATGTGGCCTCATAATCATGTCTACATGTTTTCTTCAGCATCAACAGTAACTCAGTGATAGATGTCTGTACATCCATAGTTACAGTGCAGACAGGAGCTGCTGGAGCTGAAACAACGTGACTTTATGGTGCAGAAAAACTGGGCTCAGATGAACAGAAAGCATAACGGGAACTCAGAACATGTTGATGCAAAATGGAAGTAAAAATCCATAAAAGCCCTGACACTTCTTTATCTGTTCATATACAGATATTTACTGTGCGTTGAAAACTTATAGACATACAGATCAAGTGCTTCTCACATGTCAAACGACGGCATATCGACGGCCGAAGAGCAAAACCTCCGATCTGAAAAATGCACTTTTTTTCAGAAAACTAAAAAAAAAAATTGTTTTCTTGCAGAATGCTATTTGTTAAGGATACCCAACACATAATACACTGTTTTTGGACTATATTATTATATTATGTGTTAATACTGACTAGATATTAATGCCTCGCAAAGTGCAGATAGGAGCTTTTGCACTTGGTGCAAGTTGGAAGAGGTTCTACAAAACGATGCTCTAAATTAAGTAAATAATTAAAATCAAATTAAAAATAAAGTTAAGTTTGTTTTCAGGTAAAAAGACGTAGTAAATGTAATAGTTACTACATTGTAGTAAACTAGAATTCCTTAAATTCAGTGTATTTGCTTCCTCGTCCGCTGGAGATGAAGGTTCAGTGATTCGTGCTGTAGCCTCTCTACACATCCAGGGATATCTTGATTATCTTTGTAGACAGACTGAATATGAGCATCCTTCCTTGTTCTCATCATCCAAAGTTAAATCCACCAATCAGGAAATTCTGCAGATAGGAGGTTTTGCGCTTTGGCTGTCGATATCTAAGTATCCTGCAAAAGGAAGTAAAGACCTCAAACCCAAAGTTTTAAAACATCATCAGTCATCAAACTCACAATATGAACAAAAACCAGATTTTTCATCCAAATGTAGTGCAAACTATAACTTCTACTGTTATGTGAATGTTTGGAGTTGGTTCATCAAAGATAAACAGTCGGTGGTGCTAAATTTTTACACCTCAGACAAGAAGAACTCAGGTTGTTATTTTGTTTTTTTGCAAATTGAAAATGCAAATAAAAACTGGTGGATAGAAACAAACCTGTTAAATCTTTATTCCAGAGCTACAGGCTGGAGGCAGACACACCATCAATGATTGATTTTAATCAGTTTTAATCAGTTTTAATATGTTTTAAATGCCTTTTATACTTTTTGTTCATTTCTTTTCCATTTTATCTGTGATTCAGGTTCTTTTTAGTGTGTCTGTGGTAGTTTTAACAAGGTCCTTTAAAAGTTTATGTATCCAGAAAGACATTATTGTGCCCAAGATGCTATTTTTGGTAAATAAGACAACTCAAAATAAATAAATATAGAATACAAAACTAAAGGATGGTGCAAACAACAGGCTAAAAATACATTCATAAAAATATAATAGTAATAATTTGACCCAGTATTTTAAGCCCGTAATAAAAGACTTTACTAACAAAATCTGCACATATAAACCAGAGTAAGACGATTGTTTCTGTTGGTGTTGAGCAGCTGTTCTCTTTGACTTTGGCCCTCTCAGCTAAGTGAAGCTGTTTTGCAGCACAGCATGAAATTATGCACACATCAGAAGAATAAATGGCAAAATTATCTGCCTACATATTGTGAGAGGAGGATATTTCTGTCAGCACCGCGCCCCAAAAAAGTATCACACACAACATTTGGCCGACGAGAGAAAACTGGGCACCGAGACGAGAAGAGAAAAAAAAAACGTCAGTGTCAGGAGACGAGAGGCTTTTTCTGCTGCAGTATGTTTATCTGCTTTTCCAGCCAATTTGGCCGGCGGCAGGGTTTTTTTTTTAAGGGGGGGGGGGGGTGTTGGTGTGTGTGTGACCTGGAGTGTGTGCAGACCCCGGGTTTGTCACCCAGACCTCTGTTGCCCCGACCGGCTGGCTATCTGGCTCTGAAAGACGGTCAGATCACAGCCAAGACTGAAAGACTGACAGACAGAAAAGCAGACGGACAGAGAGACGAGTGTTCAGGTAGGAAGACAAAAGCCTTCCAGACATATATATGTAATGAATATGTAACATTGTTTGTCTGTTAAAGTGATGCAGTTTTACATTAATGATCTTTACAGACAGACATTAAAAGAAATAGTAGTTAAAATGTTGGATGAGGAGGAAGAAGAATTATTTTTACTTGAAATATTAACTTATTTTAGTGTTTTTAAGTCTTAAAGGACACATTTCATGCACATTTCCAGCTCTATGTTCATATTCTGGGGCTCTACTGGAATATCTTTGCATGATTTCCAGTTAAAAACTCATTTATCTTCTACTGGTCCTTTATGCAGCCCCTCAGTTCAGCCTCTGTCTGAAACAGGCTGTTTTAGCTCCTGTCTCTTTAAGGCCCCGCCTCCTGATGAGCCCACTCTGTTCTGATTGGTCAGCTTTCAGGAAGCTTCCTCCGGCTCCGGAGGCTACGTAAACAAACTATAGTAGCAGGATTTCACTTCTTTTTCTCCTTCTTTACTCCAAATGTCAACTTCTCAAATCCATCCGTACATGTTGGAGCTGAACAACACATGGAAACACCTTAGCAACAACCTTAGCAACAACCTTAGCAACCACCTTAGCAACCACCTTAGCATGAGGGCAACATAATGGACGGCCTTTTATGGGCATGCGTGACGAACTGACATAAGCTTGTCGGCAAGGTAGAAAAAAACGTGATCTGAAATATGAGAGTGAGCAACGCATGGAAACACCCTAGCAACCACCTTAGCAACCACCTTAGCAACAAAGGTTACATAACGGACGGCTGTTTGTGGGCATGTGTAAACATGGCGTCATCTCAAGGAGGAAGTAGAGGCACTGGCGCCGGAAGTAGGGGGGGCTAAGGGCCATTGGCGTTCCAGAGTTTATTAAAGTTATTTTATTTGTGCATCAGACATGAAGATTGAGATAATAAATGTATTACAGCGATGTTAGATCTGTTTAGTGTCGTGTTCAAAGTGTTGCACAAATGTTTCTGGTTCCACTGAGGAAGATTGACTCAACAGACATGAGACCAACATGTTAAACTGCCGTCAGATTAACGAAGGCATAAAGCGTCCCACATCTGAATCTATACAGTTGAGTGAAAGGAGTCGAGTTGATAAAGAGTTTTAATACAGTTATCAGTCCCTCCAGGAAATTGTGATTTTGTGAGCGCAATAATTCACGCAAATTCAAGAAGTGCTTTCAGTTTTGCTAAATTACCACAACTTTTCCACATGAAACGGCCAACTCAACGGACCGCTTGTGGTTTTGAGCGATCGTGGCGTTTGGTGTGGTGGAAACTGACGTCATCGCGGCATTCAGCAAAGATTCAGGCGCATTCAGGTGGAAGACGGACAAATCTCACCTGCCAACAAAAATGACGCCATTAGACGAGCAACACAATTCCCAAATGTTCCCAAATGAGGTTTGACTCAGTCAGTCAGAAGAATACAAGCTGATGTTGTTCAGACAGCAAAGATGGACGTAATCTACCTCAAACATAAACATGAAACTATATTTTTATGTTAGTGGATTTATTTTAATGACATTATTGATGATTATATTTGGTGCTTAAGTTGAGCTGAAAGTTTATTTAATAAAGGTTTAATTAATCCATTTATAATAAGGCTTATAAATGGATTCAAGTACAGTATTTTGTTTTTATATAACTTTGAGCCCATTGTTCTCATATTCAGAAAATACATTTAAAAATTATTTAAGTTATTTTACCACAAACACACATAAAACATCACAAACTGTATCGCAAGTTTTGAGAAAAGTCGCCGCAAAATCAAACATTTCGGCCACAAGAAGCACAAAAAAAATTGTTGCAAAATCCTGCAGGACTGATGTATTTATATGTAACACTGAAAACATATTAATGGTGTTAAGATTGATTAGTGATTAGTATTTGTTACGGTATTAGCTAGGGCTGTGCGATATGTCGATATATATCGTTTGCCGATAGAAACACGTATATCGTTTCATTTTGTTATATCGTGGTGTCGCAAATCACACTTTTAACGGCAATATCTTTCGTCATTTGACGACGTTTTGTCCAGGAGTCCAACGAGGAGCTCATACCTAAGAAAGGGGCAACTTCTGTCATATGGACGTGGGTTTGGGTATGAAAAGTCTGACACGGACCAGAAAACTGTATTTTGCAAATTATGCCGCAGACATTAGGCCCCCTCATCAAACTCAAACACCTCTTTTACCAAGTGAAAAGTGTGAATTGAAAATTTGCACAAAGGTTCATTCAAAATGTAATAAGAAACAGGCCTTTCCATATCTGTTCATTGAATTTATAGAAAATGTGCTATATCAGCCCTAGTACTAGCTCAATAAAATAAATTGACGTGTGTTGTATTGGGACAGAGTCGGAGGCTCGGCTGTTACAGTGACTCAGGTGTGTCCACATCTGAATCACACACACCTGTGCAACGTGTGTGTGTGTGTGTTGCCGTGACAGCAGATGATGAATGGGCATTATTAGGAGAATAACAACAACGCTGGCTGGCCACAGACTGCCGTCCCTGGGCAAATGTGGCCGACACTGGAGCCAGATGTTACACCAGGACCTGCCTCTGAGTGTGTGTGTGTGTGTGTGTGTGTGTGTGAGTGAGTGTGTGTGTGTGTGTGTGTGTGTGTGTGTGTGTGTGTGTGTGTGTGTGTGTGTGGTGGCCGGTATGCTGAGGCCCGGGGCATTTTGTCAGCTGCAGGGCTGAGAGGCAGATTGTGTTGGCAGAGGGCTGAGAGGAGGACAAAATCTACAACACACACACCTCATTTTTCAAGTCCACTGCACTGTCAGTTGTCACCACAGTGTGTGTGTGTGTGTGTGTGTGTGTGTGGTGTTGACGATCTGGTGAACACACACTAATACTCACCAAGGCTATAAATGAAAACAGGCCTTTATGTGAGTGATTGATGACTGACGCTGCTGTCAGTGTTACTGAAGGGAAAGTCATGAGATTAATTATTCTAAATGATTCATAATCAAACGACACCTCGAGTCGTATGTTGCTCTTATGACTTTTATATATTTCTCAGTGGAAAAGAAACTCCCTGCTCTTCATTCCTAAAATTAACAGAAATTTTTTCTTCTCTTCTCGCTCATTTTGGATCTCAAGCTTTTAGTAAAGAGGTTTTAGTCTCTGTTCAGGTTCCGTGGTACCAAACCTGCATCCTCACTGTGACTGACAAGATAGTTCCAGCACGTCCTAAAACCACAAACTGTTTTTTAGCTATGCTAGCGGCACGGCTCTATGGAAGACAATGTCGGTCTGAAATACCTCAACATCTGTCAGAGGAGGAATTTCCTGACTTCTCCTCAAAACTGTTGCATTGGTTGCTATGAAATTTCATTCAGACAGTCCTGTTCCCCTCAGGATTGAATTATAATAACTTTGATCTTCTGACATTTCATGTAGCGCCCTCATCTGGACTAAATTTAATTTGGTTTATGACCAAATAGCTGCAAAACTAATAACATTCCCCTCAGCTGTGCTTTGTGTTTAGTGCTAATTAGCAAGTGTTAGCACCAAAAGGCTAAATTAAGATGTTGAGTCTTGTAAACATTATACCAGGTTAACATGTCATCATCTAAGTCTCGTTACATTTCTGTACAGATTATATACTGTATATGGCTGTTATTCATGCAAGATTAAAAACTGTATAAATGTGCACAAACACACAATTTAATCTACTAACTAAACAAAGTGTGAACTATATAATACTGGAGTTAAAATAGAGTTACAATTTATGATTCTGATTTGTGGAAATAAAAAGATTTGTGACATTATCAAAGGCTTCACATACAAACTTTAATTCTGGATTTATAAACAGCTGTTATGACGACAGATTAAATGTATTTTTGTCTTCTCAGTTTCGTCGTCACCAACGGCGACTCGTCCCGCAGCGGGATCCTCCACTTCACCATCGAACACGGCGATCGCATCCCGCCGACCCTCAACCGTAACGCCGGCCTCCGGCTGCAGGACGGCGCCACAGAGACCATCACCGCCGACCAGCTGCAGCTCACCGACCCCGACACCGCCGTGGCTAACCTGAGCTACGTCGTCACGCAGCCTCCGCGCTACGGCAGACTGCTGCTCAGAGGAGTCCCGCTGCCGTCGCCGCCGCCGCTGAGGTTCACCCAGACGGACGTGGACGACCTGAACCTGGCTTACCGGCACGACCTGGGCAGCCTGGCGGAGATCGACAGGTTCTACTTCCTGCCAACTGACGGCAACAACAGAGGATACCTGGAGTTCGGACAGCTGAGAGAAGAGCCGGCTGTCTTTAACATACAGGTGAACCATTGTTAGTGTTTCCTAAAGGCTGCGGTGATTTATTTAGTCTTAGTCTTACTAGTAGTGGAGCTACACGCAGCTAAATCAGAACATAGATATATTTAGAATAAGAATATTTATCACCATCACTTATTTTTGCAATAAAATGTTATTTTGTTGTGTTGGAAAGACGAGACTGCTCCAACTTTTAATTTATTTCTTGATCAAAAATCTTATTGTCTGGACAAGTTGTCATCGGAAAACAATTTCTGGTCATCTTTTATCTCATATTTGTAAACTAGATGTTTTGATATAAAAGAATATTGTTTAATGGACTTTTGGTAAAGACATAATTGGCTCATTGGATATGTATATGAGCGCGATATCTCAGGAACGCTGTGAGGGAATTTCTCCAAATTTGGCACAAATGTCCACTTGGACTCAAGGATGAACTGATTAGATTTTGGTGGTCAAAGGTCAAAGGTCAAGGTCACTGTGACCTCACAAAACACATTTTTGGCCATAACTCAATAATTCATACGCACATGAATGTCTAATAGGATAAAATGTTGAAGTGATGACATTTTAATATCCAAAAGGTCAAAGGTCATCTTCACTGTGACATCATAATGTTCTGCAAAAACACTTTTCTGGCTGTTATTTAACGCCATAACTCAGGAGCAGAAGAGCAGATTGTCACTATATTTCACATTTGGTCGGATACTGAACTGGTGACATTAATCCTTGAAACTGTGGTGATTGTTTCATTAAATTCCTATTAAAGTCTTCACCACAAATATTATATGAGTCTGGACAGACTATAAACGGCAACTGGACTGGTCGGCAGAGGCTTACAACCGTGAGACAGTATTTCTAGTTGTTTTTTGATACAAACAGTATCTTCAGTTTGATGAATTGGAAAATAAAAAAAAAGTTGTGGGGCTAAAATGTAAAGTTTGTCCGGAGGGTCATTAAAACCTAAACGGTTCATCCTCTGAGGAGCAGGAATAACTTAAACGCACAATTTGTAATTTCAGCCGCTAGGCGTCTCAATCAAAACAATAACAAAAGATGGAGTGTGATGACGGTGTGAAGTAGCAAGGGATCATGGGAGTTGTTGTCTTCGTCGTTAAATAACCAGCTTCACTGGGATAGGATTACTCCAGTGTTAAACAAACGTACACGCAGATTAAAATCGTTAAAATACTAATTAAAGCTGTTTCACCTAAAAAATCAATGTTTCTCTGACGATGTTTGGTGACCACCGGACTTCCTGGAGGGGCTGTTAGCCGAGCTGCTGCTAACGTTTGCCCAGTTTATTTCTCTGATAACTTAAGATCCAGACGTCCAATGACTAAAATCCTTCTTCCTGCTAAAAGATATAGTTAAAAACCACCTAAATTTATCATGAAAATGTGTCTTAAAACTGAATAAAAGTCAATTTATAACAGTTTGTGTGGAACAACCACAACGCCGATGTATTATCTTGTATGTGTGTAAGTTACTCTTTGGTAGACGCCATTGTAGTGGACAAACACAGCGCCGCCGTATGCATCTGGTGCGTGTTTACTCTTTGGTAGAGGAGGTATGACGCCATCGACAGGCGACCAAATGAAACGGTCCGTTACTTTGATTAAATTACAGATTTCTCTGGGTTTGAACATTGTTGTAAACATTTGGGATAATGTAAGTACACAACTCAACAACATATATAACATAGGTCTAGTTGTTTTTAGACATTTTAATGTGGAATAATTACATATTATTGCTTTAAAGCAAATTTGACAGCAATATAGCAATCCTGGTAATAGTAAATTACTGGAAAACTTTAAAAGAGAACTGAGATTCAACGTTACACTCCTATAACATCGTCAGACTCATTATTGACAGTTTTTAAAAAGGGATCAAAATCGATGCAGCAGAACTCCACCTCAGCCTGTTTCCAGGTGATCTATGTGTAAAAGTGGTATGAACTGTGGGTAATGTAGGAATAGTGGTAGTGTGTGGAATAAAAAAAGATGACATCTATGTTTTTGCTGCATCGATTTTCAACCTTTAAAGCATTGAAGTTTTTAATTTTTTGGCCAGAAGCAAATAAATATAGTAGAGTAGAAAGTACAATATTTAAGTATAAAGTAGCATCACATGGAAATACTCAAGTAAAGTACAAGTACCTCAAAACTCTACTTTAGTACAGTACTTGAGTAAATGTTCTTAGTGACTTTCCACCGCTGTAGCTAAGTTAGATTTTTCTGAGTGAAGAGTTGAAGTTACACAGAGAAGAAGAACTCGTCCACCGACATCCAGCAGTTGAAATCTGCATATTTAGAAGATCTCATGTTTGTTCCCGTCGAGGCTGCTGGTTGATGTTAGAGGTGAAGCTGCTGACTGAAGTACACTGATAAATATTTGAAGCAGAGAGCAGCAGGTGAGCCAAGAATGACCCCCCCGCCCCCCCCATCGCATGCTACCTGCTCACACACACACACACACACACACACACACACACAGGCAGCCAGGTGGCTAACACGTTGGCCGGGCCGACTGTCCTGAGCCTCTGAGAGGACTGGAGGCTGTTTTCTGATAGGACGGATGTTTATGTTTATGTTTATTATATTTAAGAAGGGACAATGCACATGAATTAACATGAGTCCATCATGTAAATGTGCCGGATTTAGAAAATTACAGGCTAATTTTCATCTGCAGTTCCCCGGCAGGTTGATGGAATATAAAAAAGAAAACATACAAGAGCACATAAGCACAGAAGATGAAGAGTAAAACAGTGACATAACCACAGTAATATTTTATAGATCTGGAGAAAGAGGTTCAGAGATGCGATGTTTCTTAGCGTTCCAGGTTTGTGCTGCTCGACTGTCCAAAGGTACTTTTTCTATGTGCTATTTAATCCCTGCAGGTAGCTGAGGTCTGAAATGTGTGTGTGTTGGGTGTAAATGTGTATGACATGTACAGTAGGTGAGTGTTTTGCCTCCTGTGTGTGTGTGTGTGTGTGTGTGTGTGTGTGTGTGTGTGTGTGTGTGTGTGTGTGTGTGTGTTCAAAGACTTCATGAATATTTCACACTGAGGAGCAGAGGGATCCACAGTTCATCTGTCCGACGGTCAAACTGCTTTTTTTTTTTTTTTTTTTTTTTAAAGTCACTAAAAAGATTCTTTTGAGAAGAAAAATGAATTCCTGATATTTCTCATATCAACTGCTGCAGGTGTCATAAAGTACAACAAGAAAAACACTGTGAAGAAATTAAATAGAAGTAAAAGTAAAAGTATCCTGTCTGACTGTTTCAGTCACAGAAAGAGAAACTTGGAGGTAAATATATATATTTTTAAATTTATAATGATTTGATTATCAATTAATCTTTTAGTCAGAATAACGTCAGAAAACAGAACCTTTAAATGAACGTTGTTTTTGTCCAATAAACTGTCCAAAACCAAAAATTTACAATTATATTAAAGAACCCTATTGTGAAAAAAAAATCACTGGTTAGTTAATTATCACAATAATTGTTGACTGATGTCATATTATTTACTGATTGTTTCATCCAGCAACATTTTAATTAACTACTGTATGAACAAGTCAGAGGAAATGAAAGAAATTAAACTAAACTAAAAAAAAAAAAATCAATCGGAACAGTTTTAATAACATCTGATAACTGATCAGTTTCAGTTTGACAGTCTGTGTGTGTGTGTGTGTGTGTGTGTGTGTGTGTGTGTGTGTGTGTTACATACTGTGGACAGATCAATAAGAGTCTCTGATCTGATTATTACACATGACAGGAGCGACATCCGGTGGTGAGATGACAGAACTGCACGTCTGTCAGAGCCAAAGAGAAAAAAATGATTAATCTGGACTCACAACAGAAATTCATTTTATTGTATTTTGTCAAGATTTTTGAGACTTAACTTACACCAAGAAGATTTTCAGTTTAATTGGCAGTTATATCTCTAAAATATATTATATTATTGAACTAAAACAAGGCAGTCGACAATGTAGAGATACTAAATTTGGACTCAACATCATTTCATAATGTAGAGAAAGTTTATTATCAGAGAGCAAAGCAGAAATATTCTCAACATTCTGACCATTTGACTGTTTTATACTTTTATTTTTATACATCTTATTTTTGGAGATTTAATATTTCTGTCTGATTGTTTTTACTCCTTTTATTCTGTTTTTCTGATTATAACCTGAATGTTGTTGAAGCATTTTATTTTACCTGTCACTGGAAAATATTTTGTTTAATCCAATGTGTAATTTTAAGTATTATTAAGTTTCAAGTTCAAGTTTCTACATTGTTTCATCTCGTTACACCAGTATAAGACAGTAAAAATCTTCTGTTTCAGCTCCTCAACAATGCAGTAAGGAAAAAAATATATATTTAAAATAATAAAAGCAATAATAACAGATAAAAAGAGTTAATTTGTCCCCATTACACTGTGTATTTGTTTTACTTGTCATGTGTTTGTTTATCTAACATATCTATAACATATATGTAGCATTGCTGTCACATGCTATCCCAGGTTTTGTTGTACCTTCCATGCTCTCCAGAGCTGTGTCTCAAATACTTCTGTTAGTTCACGTTCATGTAGTACACTGTGTACACTGTGTACTTACTGACGTAGTACGCGAATTTTGACAGGGTGGTGTCATCTCAAATCAAACACAGCCGTTGTGCACTTACCGGAAATGACGATCGCCAATTAGCATTAGCTAGCGTTAGCATTCGTGCTATCAAATCATTACAGACTGCTAAATTAACCCAAAAAACATACTGATGGCTTATATCCGACAACAGTATAGTGGTGCTTAGTGCTAAAAAACACATGTATAACTTACATTTGTATAATGTGGCGATGTTCACCGTAGTTACAACGTACCCGGCCGCCATTTCCAGTTTGAAAAGCAATCCCTCCCCTTCCGCTACGTAGCCAAGTGTCCATAGTCCCACACTCAACTTTTTGACCGTTTTGAGTGCACCATGCGGGTTCTCACAGTGCATACTTCTCATTGTGAACACATTTATGCACTCAAAATGTTAAGTGTAAGTACAGAAGTGAAGCGATTTGAGACGCAGCACAGGAGACAAAGGGGAAGTAACCTCAATGACTTCCTGCTTTCAAACTCTCCCTGACATCGCCAGTGATGTAATAGGTTAGACAAGCATGGGGGATATGTTGAATTGAATCAAATGTGTGGTTTAGTATCTTATGTGATTCTTACTTATTGTGGCTTGTGATGAGGATTACGCTGTGCTATGCTAATGTGTTTTGTGACATTGTCATACACCAGTTGGTATAAAGTAAAGGACACACCTGTGAGAAATACAGTACAGTTCTGCTGAAATGGACTGGAAGGCCTGTTTAAGGGGACGTTGTTGTTGATGTTGGTTTAAGGAGAGTAGAAATGAGAGGATGTCTGTGTAGCTGTGAGTTAAACCAGTTCAGATAAGTTTGATTTGCTTGTATTAATTTCTTTTTTTTGTTTGTTGTTTGTTACACTGGACAGGCTTCCTCAAAAACAACAAGAAGAGTATAAAACATGAGTGTATGTAAAGTGCAGTGTGCATGTGTCCTACCTATAATAAATGAATAAATATCTATATGTATATATATATTATATGTGTATGTACATATAAGTGTGCTTGTGTGTGTGTCAGGCAGGCTGACAGCCAGACAGGATGAAGGTGGAAGAAATGTAAAGTAACCAATAAGTTCAAGAAGTAAATGTAGAAGAGAAACTAGCAGAAACTGAAAATACCTGAAAAAGTACCAGAACTTCTGAGCCAGGTTCTCACAGCTCCTCTGCTCTGTTCTTACGGTAATAAATGTTTTTATAAATGTCTCCTGTTGCCTTCAGGTGGATCGAGTGGACCGGACACCTCCCAGTCTGACCACCAGGCGGAGTCCCAGCACGGTGGTGGATCTGGGCGGTGGGCGCTTCGGCATCTTCATCACCTCCAAACACCTGCAGGCCTCCGACCCCGACAGCCCCACAGAGGAGCTGGAGTTCTCCATCGGCAGACCTCCACACTTCGGCTACCTGGAGAACGCTCTCACAGGTCGACTGTCTGTCTGTTAGTCGTTGTGTTGCAGTGTTAGGAGGTCAAAGTTGTCTTTAGTTGGATTGAGACTCTGTCCTCTCGTCCCCCGCCAGGCGCCTACATCAAAGGTCGTTTCACACAGCGGGACTTGGATCAGCGAGCTGTGGTGTTCGTCCTCCCGGTCGACATGGAGGTGACGGCAGACAGCTTCCAGTTCCGCCTCACTGACCCGGCAGGAAACACCATGCTGCCCGAAATGTAGGTTTATCTAACCAAAGGATCAGGGATGGTTGGGGATCATTATGGATTTTAAAGAGGACATACTGACCATTAGAAGATCCCTTCATAATGACCTTACAGTGGAAGTGATGGGGGACAAAATCCACAGTCCTCCTTCTGTGCAAAAAAATGTATTCAAAAGTTTATCTGAAGCTAATATGAAGCTTCAGCGTTCAAATGAGTCAAATCAAGTAGATATCTTTCAACATTACAGTCTTTTTAGTGCCAAAGTTCCTCTTTTTGTTACTATACTTCCACCTGCAGCTCAACAGGGAAACACTGTCCGAGGAAACACAAAGAGGGTATCTGATGCTAAAAAGACTGTAAATGTGTCAGATATCCACTTGATATGACTAACTCAGACTGCTGAAGCTGAATAGAAGCTTCACACCTGCATTACAGGTAAAAACTGTCTTACAGTAGTCCTCTGCCTTTTGGGCTCGGTCCCTAAAAATTCAGCAGTGACATCTCTGACTCTGGATAATACAGTAAGAACTACGTTATTGAATAGAGTCAGTGTGTGAGTGTGTTGTGTTCAGTATATGAAGGATTCAGCCGAGTGTCTCCTGCAGACTGGAGTTGTCCTGGTCTCGGGTGGAGTTGTCGGCGACCTGCTACAGAACCTGTGAGACGGCAGGAACGCTGCAGATCCAGATCCAACGCAGCGGGAAGAGCATCGACCCGGCTTACGTTGCCATCCAGGTCTGACTGTGACACCAAGAATTTAGTTTTAAAAAGTTCTGCCAATAAAGAAAATGCTCTTTATTAAGCTGTTTTATTATCGTGCTTCTGCAGGTGGAGGAAGGATCGGCTAAACCCGGCAGAGATTTCACTCACAGCACCGCCAGTCTGATCCAGTTTGATCCAGGTCTGAGTCTACTGGACTCTATTCTGTTCTACTCTGCTTTATTTAACATAGACAGTGTCAGGTGACTCTGTTGGATCAGTTCAACATGGACATGAAACTCTCCTGAGCTGAAAATAATCAGCTTCATTAAAACAAAAGTCAACTACAACTCCCAGAAAGCATTGCTGTTAGAAACAACCAATCAGAGAGCTTCAGATGGCAGGATTAGCATATTATTCTATTATTTAGCAGCTGTCTTTCAGTGTTTGAATGTGATGCAGCTCTGATGTTTTGTTCCAGGAGTCAGTGTGAAAACCTGGAACGTTTACCTGATAGACGACGGTCTGGAGGAAAACCACGAGATCTTCACCGTCACCCTGAAAAACCCGAAGAACGCCGTCCTGGGACAGAGAAGCTCCGCTACCGTTGAGATCATCGACCCCAGAGGAGGTGAGAAATGATCGATGATAACTTTATAAATGATAACGATCAACAACCAGGTGTGTTTACATGGAGAAAGAATTGATTTACTCAGTATGCAGAGGAAATATCTTCAGATCAACGATGATGACGTCACTCATGTTTGGATCTGCTTTGTTTCACTAAAAACAATAATGTTCATAGAAACAGTTCCTGCAACATAAATTATATTTATTTAAAACAATAAACAAAGAAGATGTTAAAGAATAAAAAGATATTTCCTCTGGTGGAAGAAACATCAGAGTGTCAACATGTATTTATGAAGAATGAATTAAGACAATGTGCCGTTAAATAAGATCTGCTGCTGCTACTGGTTGAAGAGACGACAGCTTTGTGTATTCTTCCTGCAGAGAGGAACTCTACCTGTGACGAAATATTAGTTAAATATTCTGATGTCACTGCTGGGAGAGAAAACAGAGCTGCAGATTTTAAACCTGTTTATCTGAAACGTCTGAGCTGATCAATCAGGTGCAGCAGATATTTGTATGAATTTCCATTTCCTCCGCCCATATTTTTCATCTCTAAACAGGAACGCCTTAAAATACATATTGTATGGTAAATGGGCTGTACTTGTATAGTACTAGTAGGACTTCTAGTCTTCCAAACACTCAAAGTGCTTTTACACTACGAGTCACATTCACCCATTTGCACACATTCATACGCTGAATGCATGCAAGGTCCCAACCCGCCCATCAGTCTGGGGTTAATTATCTTGCCCAAGGACACTTCAACATGTGGCCGATCATCCGATTAGTGGGCGACCCGCCGCCCCAAACACGCTATTCAGCAGTTTTCTTCCATTTAACCGTCATGTGGCGCTTTAGTAGTTAAGTAGAAATGTAATTTGACTGTGTAGTGATTAAAAAAGGGCCACAAATCCTCAGTAAATATCCCCCAAAGTTTTCATTCCAGCATGAACATATTTTGGAATTTTCCGTTTTTTTTTTTTTGAAAATGTGAAAAAATATGTGGTTCATTTGAACGTTGATCTGCAGCTTGTGCTGTTTTTCAAATAAATGAGTAATGTGCGTTAATAACCCAGAGAGCATAAACCTTCAAGTCATGTTTCCTTCCCTTATAAATCTGACTTCTCTTCAGATTCTTGTAAAGTGTTAAATTATCATGAAATCAGTGCAGAGTAATAAAGCTCAGACGGCTTTCCATCAGTTTAAATTCTTTATAATAAATTAGCTCCACTTCTTCTGTCTTTGTTTCTTTGTCTGACTTAAACACAAGCATCAGTCTCACAAACAGCTAAAGACTTTTTTGCACTTTTTGTCATTCTTATCGTCTTATTAGTTGGCAAAATGTTGATCTCAGGTATATTGTTTGTCATGTTTGTTTATTCATATTTTTGTTTGTTTAACAGGGACCATACAGATAAACAACACAACAGATTTCTACAGGGCATCTAGCTGAAGCTAATTTGCAGCCTCTGTTCTTTGTGAGGCTTTAAAACTATGTTCAAACAGCATGTGAGCACAGATTTAACAAGTATTCAGTGTTCACATCTTTGTTGATGTTTAAGCTTCAAGTTCTGATTGTGTTTTAAATTCTGGTGTTAAGGTGTTTCATATTTGTGAGCCAGAAGTTATTTAGATCAGGGTTGTGGATGTAGGAGGGCGCTGAGGTGTTATATGTGTTCAGGTTAGGATGGTGTGATTTTTGTGGAATTGCTCTTTATAAATTTAGCTCTCTCTGTTGTCCATCAGGAAGATGCGACCCAGACGACCTGAGGGTGGAGGAGGACGAGAAGCGACCTCTTCCTCCTCCACCTCCTCCTCCTCCTCCTCCTCCTCCTCCTCACCTCCCTGAGCCTCCCCAGCCGGAGGAGGAGGACCCCGTCACCGACATCGAGGCGGAGCTGCTGTGGGAGAACCAGCCTCACCCTCCCCGAGGCGACGTCCCGAACCGCCGGCCCTACCTGGACTACGGAGAGGGGGAACCGCAGGACCAGGCGGCCCCCAGCTACAGCCACATCCACTACCACAGCAGGCAGCTGCCAGGGAGAGGTACTGGGAGCACTGGGAGCGCTGGGAGCACCGGACACAGGGTCAGACCCACAGGACCGAAAGTAAGTGTTTCTTCCAGTTTTAGAAATCAATTTCACTGTTGTGTGAATATTAGGAGGAATTCAAACTTTATGTTCAAACTAATAAATCCTCCTTCTAACAAAAAGCCTTTAAAAGCTTTTCTGTCTGTAATAAATATAATTAGTTTTTCTAATTTTATTTAACCAACAATCCCCCTGCTTGTCTTTTTTCTTCTGTCTATATCTCCGTTTAAATGATGAACATGGAATATTTGATTTTGCCAGTTTTTTACACCTCAGACAAGAGATAAATGTTATATTTTGAGGGCGTTTGTGGCGTTTCCATTCAGGTTTTTTTTTTAAATGCATGAAAACAGGAGGATTGAAAAGCATTTATGAGAGAATCAGAGTTATTATCACAGTTTTGTCAACATGATCCAGTTAAACCTGAGATATATTTATCCATTTAAACTGAACACGACGTCACAGTACATACAGTAGTAGTAAGCGGATGAACCTGTCTGGACAATAGTTAAAACCTTTTTCCAGCTGGAAGAAGCTTCTTCTTTGTCATTATGTGTTGCATCGTGTCCTCACTCACTGGCTTAACAGTTTAGTCTGCATGTTGAATTGTCTAAATATCCTTCAATGTGTTATTGTAAATTCACTATATGCACAAAACAGTTAGTATTGACAGTGGTGGAAGAAATATTCAGATCATTTACTTAAATAAAAATACTGATAGCACTGTATAAGTTCTTATTATGCAGAAATGCACATCTCAGTGTAATGATAATTACTTTATTGGATTATTAGTATTGATGCATTAATGTGTACATCACTGATGTTGCAGCTGGTGAAGATGCTGCTGGGTGACTAATCAAAATAGTCTGTGCATCATAATTTATTTGTTGATTATATTTTCTATTATTAATCTGAATCTGCAAAGCAATTAGTTGAGTATGAAGTATTTGCCACTGAAATGTAGTAGAGCGGAAGTATAAGTACAAGTACCTTCGGTGCAGTACTTGAGTAAATGTTCTTAGTTACTTTCCACCATCAGTATATTACTGTATGTACAAAGTGTGTATTTGTCCTGTAACCTTGTGTTGGTGTTCAGGTCCATCTGTCAGGAGAGAGGAGGCCTGAGGAGAAGGTCTGGACGGTAAGACTCACTGTGACACACACACACACACACACACACACGCTCCGTGCTGATGCCTGGTTCTCCTCCATCAGTTCCACAGTCTGACTCCTCTCCGGCTGGAGGAGCTGAAGCCGGGCGACATCGGGTGGAGCTGGTCGCCTCACAGTCCCCTCCTCCAGGAGCTCCGAGTCGGAGACGCTCCTCAGATGGATCATCCAGCACCCAGACAGCAGCCGGAGCTCCGCCAGCGCAAGGTGCAAACACACACACACACACACACATGTCTTCAGTTTGTTTTAGTTTGAAGTCTGAACTACATCTACAGTGATCAATCAACACCCCTTGTTTCACCACAAGTTTATAAAGTTTTGTTCATGAGCTGCTGTACGTCCTACTGACATCAAGTTCACAATCTTTAAACAGTCAGGTGCTTCATCGCTGTCACTCCGTGTTATAGATTTCAGGTTAACTGTGTCTTTGTCTGTTCAGACGGGGAAGTCAGTCAGCAGCTCTTGTCCTGACGGTTGGACTCACTACAGGAGACGCTGTTACATCCTCAGCTCTTCTGTGGCAAGCTGGGCCAGCGCCGAGCAAACCTGCTCCCTGCTGTAAATAACAAACACACACACAAACATATACAGTAAATAACACACACACACACACACACACACACACACACACACAAACATATACAGTAAATAACACACACACACACACATATACAGTAAATAACACACACACAAACATATACAGTAAATAACACACACACACACAAACATATACAGTAAATAACACACACACACACACACACACACACACACACACACACACACACACACAAACATACAGTAAATAACACACACACACACACACACACACATATACAGTAAATAACACACACACACAAACATATACAGTAAATAACACACACACACACATATACAGTAAATAACACACACACACACACACACACACAAACATATACAGTAAATAACACACACACACACACACAAACATACAGTAAATAACACACACACACACACACACACAAACATACAGTAAATAACACACACACACACATATATACAGTAAATAACACACACACACACACACACACACACACACACAAACATACAGTAAATAACACACACACACACACACAAACATACAGTAAATAACACACACACACACACACACACAAACATATACAGTAAATAACACACACACACACACACACACACACACACAAACATACAGTAAATAACACACACACACACAAACATATACAGTAAATAACACACACATACACACACAAACATATACAGTAAATAACACACACACACACACAAATATATACAGTAAATAACACACACAAACACAAACATATACAGTAAATAACACACACACAAACATATACAGTAAATAACACACACACACACACACACAAACATATAGAGTAAATAACACACACACACACACACAAACATATACAGTAAATAACACACACACACACACACACAAACATATACAGTAAATAACACACACACACACACACACAAACATATACAGTAAATAACACACACACACAAATATATACATTAACAGTCAAAAGTTTGGGCACACCTACTTGTTCAAGAGGTTTTTCTTTATTTTTTTACTATTTTCTACATTGTAGAACAACACTGAAAACATTAAAACTAGGAAATAACACTTATGGAATAATGTAGTGAACAAAAAAGTGTTAAACAAACCAAAATATGTTTCATATTTTAGATTCCTCAAAGTAGTTACTGTTTGCCTTGATGGCAGCTTTTACACACTGTTTGCAACATCTGAACCAGCTTCATGAGGTCGTTAACAGGTGTGCCTCGTCAAAAGTTAATTGATGGAATTTCTTCCCTTCTTAATGCATTTGGGACCATCAGTTGTGTTATTATCATTTTTTATTTTTATTTTATTTGATAGGGACGATGCAATTTAACATAGTTCTGATACAGAGCATGAAACTGATGTACTGCACAGAGAGTTTATAGCTATTGCTAATTTTCAACTCTTGTCCCTAGTTGGGCTTTACATACATATACAGTGTAATTAAAATATACGGCTTTCATCATCATAAAAGCCACAGTGCACTACAGATATGGAAGTACATACTGAAAATACATTGATTGTGATGTACAGTTTGAAAGGAAAGGAAAGAAAATAGAAAAATTAACAATACAATTAGCTAAAAATGGGTACAGCTCTGGTTTGCTTTTAGCCAGCGCTTAACCTTTGTTGTAAAAGTTTTTATATCTGGAATTAATTTGATTTTAGTTGGTAATGAGTTCCAGAGTTGACAGCCCTGTATGGAGAAGGCTGATTGTCCAAATTTAGATCTACGATATGGTATTTTACAGTTGCCATTCACCATGCTGCTAGTTACTCTGGTAGTAAAGAATCTAATATAGTAAAATTTATAAAATCGTTACATATCGGGATATTACACTGAAAATCTCCAGGAAATTAGTATAAAATCGAGGGACCTGTAAATAAATGAATGGTTGGTTGAACAGTAAATTGAATGTATTTGGGTTTTGGACAAAACAAGCAATTTGAAAACAACTTTAGGAATTTGTGATCGGAATTTTTCATTGTTTTGTAACTTTTTATATATCAAACAATTAATTGAAAATTTATAAAATTTCTATGTAATTTGCAGGCAGGAAATGGTCAGTTTTCAGGACATTTTGGTGCAAATTTGGATTGTTATTTCCTTTTATTTGATAGGGACGATGCAATTTAACATAGTTCCAATACAGAGCATGAAACTGCACAGAGAGTTTATAGCTATTGCTAATTTTCAACTCTTGTCCCTAGTTGGGCTTTACATACACAGTGTAATTAAAATATACGGCTTTCAACATCATAAAAGCCACAGTGCATTACAGATATGGAAGTACAATAAAAAACATACTGAAAATACATTGATTGTGATGTATAGTTTGAAAGAAAAGGAAAGAAAATAGAAAAATTAACAATACAATTAGCTAAAAATGGGTACAACTCTGGTTTGCTTTTCGCCAGCACTTTCTTTCCAGAAATTCTTCATTTTTAAAAAGTTATGTTATGTAATTTGGCATGAAAGGAGAAATGCACTAATTATAGAGTGTTTAAGACAGAATCTAACATGGTGAAATTTGCAAAACTGTTACGTATCGGGATATTACACTGAAAATCTCCAGGAAATTAGTATAAAATAGAGGGACCTGTAAATAAATGAATGGTTGGTTGGACAGTAAATTGAATATATTTGGGTTTTGGACACCTTTAGGAATTTGTGATCTGGTAACTTTTTATATATCAAACAATTAATTGAGAAAATAGTCAGCAGATGAATCAATAGTGAAAATAATCATTATAGTTGCAGCTCTGGTCAGTCGTCTCATATCACAGTAACAGTCCTCCAGGTGTTTGGACGCAGCCTCCACCCGTGCTTCACTTTCTTAGTGTCTGATTGTGGATGGTAATGCTTGAGTCCCTACTGTCATACAATATTGAGAAATGAGAGAAAATCATAGCGTGCATAAATAACTTGAGCTGCCTGAGTTGGTATGTAGTGCCTGATTAGTTTGAAACAATTAAGGTTACTGTTTTTGAAATCTTCTTTACATGTTTATCAAATTTGAGTCGCGAATCTAAGATTATTCCTAAAAACTTGAAATCATTGACCTCCTCTATTTCTTCATTCCGTATCTTGATTTCAAAATTTTCAAGTGCCGAGGTAGTTTTTGTTTACAGCAAATAGCCCCGGTCCACTACTGTAGAAATCCATATTATGGCAAGAACCACTCAACTAAACACAGAGAAACCACAGTCCATCATTACTTTAAGACATGAAGGTCAGTCAGTCCCGAACATTTTGACGACTTTGAAAGTTTCTTCAAGTGAATCAAAAACCATCAGATGTTATGATGAAACTGTCTCTAATGAGGACCGACCCAGGAAAAGAAGACCAACAGTTACCAGCCTCAGAAATTACCAGTTTATTGGAGGAGACTGCTTGTGTCAGGCTTTCATGGTCGAATTGTTGCAAAGAAACCACGACTGAGGGAGACCCAATAAGAAGAAGAGAATTGTTGAATGGACGTTAGACCAGTGGAAATCTGTACGTTGGTCTGATGAGTCCAGATGTGAGATGTGTTCCAACTGCTGTGTCTTTGTGAGATGCAGAGAAGGTGAACGGATGGTATCTGCATGTGTGGATACGACTGTGAAGCGTGGAGGAGGAGATGTGATGGTGTCGGGGGAGGGGTTTACCTTCATGGCTACCACAACACGCCATCCTATCTGGTTTGTGCTTAGTGGGACCATCATTTGCTTTTTTTTACCAGGACAATGAGCCAAAACACACCTCCAGGCTCTGTGAGGCCTCCACAATCACCTGTTGTGTTATTTCATAGTTTTGATGTCTTCAGTATTGTTCTACTATGTAGAAAATGTATTAATTATTGGTGGAGATAATGTTTGAAATTATCTTCATCAGATCTTTTGGATTACAAGGATTTTATCACAACCATGACTGAATAATAACTTGAACAGTGGCCTATAATGCTTGTTGTTAAAATAATGATAAATTTAATTTCTATAGCACAAAATGCAACACAAAGTGCTCAACATAAAACCAAAGAATTATACCATTCAAACATTATATATCATTGTTACATAACTAACCCTAAACCTGGCTTAGTGTATCAAGTTTAGTACGTTTACTGTAGTTGTCTCTGTATGCGTGTAACATTTGTTTTTCTTACACTC
The DNA here is from genome assembly GCF_910596095.1 of Thunnus maccoyii. NCBI lineage: Eukaryota > Metazoa > Chordata > Actinopteri > Scombriformes > Scombridae > Thunnus > Thunnus maccoyii. Next base: position 33,285,698 of record NC_056539.1, on the reverse strand, counting down.
TGTCAGCTTTAACAGCAGTCTGACCAGCGTGCGGTCCAGAAGAGACATGACCTGGCTGTGGAAGTTTGCAGGCAGGAAGCCATTTTGGATTGGTGAGCGTTCATCACAACATGGTGAACACCTGAGAGAAAAGTTTCCTGATTTTGAAATGCTGTCTGTTAGGACCGGGAGTCGATCCTGAACACTGATCAGTAAGTGTTGGTGTCTAATTCTTCGTCATGTTTCCAGGTCTGTCTGGAGGTCCGGGCCGCTGGATGTGGGCTGACGGTCGGTCGGTGTCCTTCTCCAGACTGAGGGAGGCTCCGCCGGGCCGCAGTGAGTCCGACGTCGGCTCGGACTGTGTGCTGGTTGAAAACCCCACGAGCTGGATCTCCACAAGCTGCTCCGCCGAAACCCAACACACATTCATCTGTTCATCGCCGGCTCACACTCACTGAGAGATATTTACTGCTATCAGCCCCGTCATAACAACCTGTGTGAACGCTGTGTTTAAGTCATATTTAATGCAATGATGCTGCTCTGTACATTAGTTTTCATATTTTTGTCATAATAAAGATTGCTGCACATATCAAAATATGAGTCTGTAAATGTGGATGAAGATCTGCAGGTTAACTTTATATATGAGGTTTAAATTCAGCTTTCTGCATAAAACTGATATAAATCTGTTTTTTCTCAACTACACACATTTTTGTCTTGAGAAATATGTTTGTGCTAATGCTACACTCTAGGTTACTTCAGATAGTTGATAAGCTACTGAAGGGCTCTGTAGAATTTACATGTAGACATTACATGTATGTCATACCACACTAATATAGTAAGTGGACTATTCTTGCCATAAAAACACCGTAGTCATGTGGTGATGTGCTTGACTAAAAGAGAGATATTCCAGGTTCTTGGTTTACCATAGCCTGTTAGTGCTTGCTCTATACTTGGTCAAATACCTAACATTAATATTTTCATCATGTGTGAATAAAATTTGATGTAATAGAAAACAGCAAGTTTATAAGTTGAAAAACATTTTCTTTACATGTTAGGCAAGAGACACAGAATAACAATAATAATAATAACAATAACAACAATAATAATAATAATAATAACAACAACAGCAATGGCAGTAGCAACAGCCAGGGAAGGATGCCAACAGGATTGTGAAGGACCGCGAAGGCTTGGCCTTCAAACCAGGGTTTCCTGCAAGATGAGAAAGCACAAAAAACTCTGGGAAAGAAGCAAAGTTAGTGACATGCATTGATGTTACATGAATGCATACAGATGGAGAGGAGGTGGAAGAGAGAGGAGCTCAGTGCATCATGGGAAGTCCCCCAGCAGTCTAGGCCTATAGCAGCATAACTAAGGGCTGATCCAAGGCGAGCCTGGTCGGCTCTAACTATAAGCTTTATCAAAAAGGAAAGTTTTAAGCCTACTCTTAAACATAGAGAGGGTGTCTGCACCCCGGACTGAATCCGGTAGATGGTTCCATAGAAGAGGAGCCTGGTAGCTGAAGGCTCTGCCTCCCATTCTACTTTTAAAGACTGTAGAAACCACCAGTAAGCCTGCATTCTGGGAGCGCAGTGTTCTAGTGGGATAATACTGTACTATGAGCTCTTCAAGATATGATGGTGCCTGACCATTAAGGGCTTTGTAAGTTAGGAGAAGGATTTTAAATTCTATTCTAGATTTTACAGGAAGCCAATGTAGTGAAGCTAAAATGGGAGAAATGTGATCTCTTTTTCTAGTTTTTGTTAGTACACGTGCAGCTGCATTCTGGACCAGCTGGAGAGTCTTTAGAGACTTGTTAGGGCAGCCTGATAATAAGGAATTGCAATAATCCAGCCTAGAAGTAACAAATGCGTGAACTAGTTTTTCTGCATCTTTTAGGGACAGGATGTGCCTGATTTTTGCGATATTACGTAAGTGAAAAAAGGCAGTCCTTGAGATTTGATTTATGTGGGAGTTAAAGGACATATCCTGATCAAAGATAACTCCCAGATTCCTTACGGTGGTGCTGGAGGCCAGGGTAATGCCATCCAGAGTAGCTATATCATTAGATAATGTGTTTCTAAGGTGTTTAGGGCCAAGCACAATAACCTCAGTTTTATCTGAATTTAGTAGTAGAAAATTGCAGGTCATCCAGGTCTTTATGTCCTTAAGGCATGTTTGGAGTTTGCTTAACTGATTGGGTTCATCAGGCTTCATTGATAAATATAATTGGGTATCATCTGCATAACAATGAAAATATCCTGTACTTTGACATACAATAAAGTCATCTCCTGATGAAGAATAATAAATTCTAATTAAGGACCTACACCTAAATATTGTACACATTATGCACACATGCTACACCAATCTTGCATTTATACATAAATGATACATGATGTTCAAATCACTCCAAGTCTCTTGGTTTTAAAGATAAAACTGTCAAAAAGGTGCTGGGTTAGTGAATGGCATCTTTTTAACCAAAAGTTCCAGGTACTTTGGAACCACAAGAACTAATGTCAGGAACTAAACTTGGAACTAAAAGTCCCTGTTGTACAATCCTGTTTGTGTTTCCTCTGCATCTGAAGAACCAGGTAGATCATGCAAATTAGACCGATGAGGAATTAAAAAATGACTGCAGCGCTTGAAATACAGTATTGAAAGCAAACTGGCACCAAATCAATTGCCTTTAGTAGAAATATATGTATATAATAATAATAATAATAATAATAATAATATAAACTATCTCCCTATAAACCCAATAGGAAATTACTGTTATGGTACCTGAAGATTTCCTAGTGTTTCCCTGTTTTTTTCCCCCTTCCCTGTGTTTCCAGTGCTCCCCTGTCTGTCTTTCTCTGTTTATGTTGTGTGTGTGTGTTGGCCTGGGTGTGGCTCTCTGGGCTCCCAGCTCCACACTCCTGGTTGCAATCAGCTCATCACCTCTCCCAGTCTGCTCACCTGCCTCTCATCATTTCATCAGCTTTCAGTATATCTACCCTGGCTCTTCATCCACTAATCGCCAGATTGTTGTTTCTGCCCAAGTGGTAGCTTACACCTCAGGCTTCTCACTTATATTTAGTGATTTCTCAAAGTTTGGACTGTTACTAACTGCTTTTTCTCTATCCAATGCCCCTGGACCATTACTCGCCTGCCTGCCAGCTCTCCAGCCCACTACCACCTACTCCCTCCTGCCTGCCCTTGCCATTCTCCCTCAGACCTCTAGTCTGTGTCTGCATTTGGGTCCACACTGCAAACCACAACAATTACATAAGTGGGCTTTGAGCAAGACAACATTGGTTGGCTTTTGATGCTACAGACAATTAAAACCTTGAATTCTGCTGCTACAACTGAAAAGGGAAAACAGATAAAATGTTGAATGAAAGACCTCATAAATAAAAACAGACAATTAAAACAATTTCTTTATTTTTCTTTTGGAAAGTGTTGATTTTAAGACTTGATGAATACCAGAAGAACACAAGTTGACACACCAGTTGTTGTAAAGTGTCACAGATTCGTATACTGCAAATGTCTACCCAAGTAACAATAATTAAATACTACCCACAACAATGAATACAATGCACAAGATATGATTTCATTATATTTTTCTAATATCAAGATTCAATAACTTTATTGTCCCCAGAGGGCAATTGTTTGTGCAGTTGTAGAACAACACAAGAAATACCACACAAAACATCTAACATAGAATGCATAAAAATGATTAAAAAAAAACAAACATGTATATAAGTCAAACAGTTCTAATACAAGAAATTCATGTTAAGGTATTGAGATGACTTTTTCCTGACTAAATTTACCAGAGTGACAGCAGAGTGTAAAAAAGAGTGTTTACATCTGTTGTTACTGGCTAGTGGCCGCCTGACAAAAGGGGCCAGAAGGCACAGCATGGGGCTCTGGATGCACAGTCTCTGCCAGACCTCTTTTATGGAGGTCAGGCAGATTGCTTGAGTTCCAGTGATTTTACTGCTCACTTTGACTACCCTGTTTAATTGTTTGTTTGTTTTTTTGTTTAACATTAAGAGAGCAAACACATCACTTTATCTTGTAAATGAGCATTAGTTTATTTTCATGGTTAACTATTATGATATTTGCACTCAGTAAATGAATGCATGAATAGGATATTGTTTGATGAATGTGCCACATCTGCAACAGACAACAACAGAAACCCCCTCAGAAAGAATTAAAGGATTGCACAAAAGCTTAAAATAATGAAAAAAAGCTTAAATAAAAATAATATAAAAACATTTATACATATACAGCTAAAGCTACAGGATTTATATTTATCCCTGTAATCTGTTTAACATCAATCAGAATTTCAATTATGAGTTTGAAATTCTCTCAAAGTGAACCACTGGCTGACAAATATATTTTTTACACTCTTCAGTTCATCTATCAATGCTCTTGTTGCAATGTACAATTAACTTCCCTAGTTTTCATGCTGAATATCATATGCAAGGGGTCCATCAATAGCAAAACCAAGGTAGAAAGAAACCTTTTCTGTGCTGAAACCAGTTCTTATTCCACCAATATGAGCTGGACGCACAGGGATTTTCAGTTTTCCATAATTTGCAAACAACTCTCCTTGCTCAATGGTTCCACTGACTCGCTGAAGGCAGTTGATAATTGCTATTTCTTTAAATATGTCTCCATTCCACCAAAGTTGTGCCAAGGCATCACGAGGCATCTTATGCAGGAAACTCTTACTCAGTTTAGGTTTAGAGATAAGCCTCTTGAGTCCCTCTTCTTTGCCCAAGTAGAGGTGCGCAACAGTGTTCCTCTTTCGAAACGGCTTTGACAGATGTTTACGGGATGAGTTTCGAATTGCAGTCACATATGTCCCGATTTCTGTGTTTTCCTGAGTTGGATTTGGCCAGAGTAACAGCAGAGCCAGGTAGTATGGGTCTGGGAAGGGATACCAAAGTCCTACATCTTGCAGAGTTTTCAAAAGGAGATCAGAGAGGTGGCTGTAACTCTTTACATGTTTAGATTTTGGTTTCAAATGGTAAAGAACAATGTTTGACAAAATGTAATTAATTGTTTCCTTTGTCTTTTGTTTTTTGTTGGCAAGTTGTTGTTGTTGCAAGAATGCATAGCATTCTGTGACTCTCTCAATCTCTTCAGCAGATTTGTCCAAATGCTGAAGGATCCCTGCGAATGTATCTGCTTGATTCCTCTCAAGACACGATCTTCGTTCTTCAATTTCAATTTTCAAATTGAGATTGGGATTGTTTTGTCGTTCTGCTTTGATTCCCTCTGGTGCGGTGCAAAAAAGATTTACATACTTTTTAAAATGACTACAGACGGTCCAATGGTTCTTTGAATCAAATTCTGAATTTCTCCCTTTTGTATATGTGAAGTAACAGTCAAGAAGTTCAAACGTTTCTTTTACTTCAGTTTTCAAATTGAGGAGGAATGGCTCATGTTCTTTGACGATCTCCATGTATCTGTTGTTGATCTCATTGTCATCCTTATAGACGCTGGTGATTGGGATTGCTTTCTGCAGAAAACTCTGTAAGTACTTCTTCTTCATTGGATCACTTTCCTCAAAGAATGGTAATCTTCCCAAAATCTCAAAGATCAGGAAAGCAATTTCCAGCACACCCACATAGCCATAAACATTATATGACTTTCTGGGATAGTCATCTGACTCATCATCAGCGGCTTCCTCCTCAGGTTCATCCTCTCTGCTTGCCAGCTCTTGAGCCCTTTTAAATGCTGTGATAGCATTATCTGCTATTTTAACGTTTGTGTTTAAATCTTCTGGGTTATGTGTTGTCTCCTGCTTTTCTCTGTGGATGTTGGATTTTAAATTGTTTTTGTACACCTGTCCAATTGTGTCAAATGTGTATGAGTTTTGCTTGATGTTCTTGGCCTTTTCTGCCCACTTCAGAGCCTCTGGGAAGTCACGCTCATTGATGTACAGATATCTTGCCAGTGCCTGGGGAATAGATGCACTTGTTTCAAACCTGGATGATGCTTTCACAAATATTTCTTGGACAGTTTGCCTGCCTTGCTGGTTGTGGATTTTCTCTATGAGGGGAGAAAATGGTTCTCTCTCATCTCCATCTTTCTTGCGCTGCCTTTCAATCAACATTCGTTGAATTGACTGAATGAATCTGTGTTTGACAACTCCAACACTGAAGAACAGATCACAGTGAAGAATCTCCATAGCAATACCACTTACTTTTATATAGCAGCTTCTCTCCAACTCTTCCAGACAGGCAGATGCTATGGTGTGATGAAGAATTCGGATGCCTTTGTATCCGCCCCACTCTTCGTCTGTGTCTATGATGAGGAAGTTTGAATATGGCTTCATTCTGTCCAGTACACTGTCCTCCCTCCAACGTATCATTTTCAACCCAAGAAAATCCTCACAGAGAGAGAGAGAGATTTCAGATTCTGCCACATAGGTGTTCAGTAATGCTAGAAAAGCAAACAGTTGGGCCTCCTTTGTGCTGAAATTAAAGCTCTCCAGTGTGTTACGAGCAAGATCGTCGACATAATCCGTGTCAAAATTGCTCTTCATGATCATGAAACTGTAAAAGTTTTCAGGCCTTTCATGAGTTTCTTCGAGCTCTTTAAGTTTCTTTTCAAACTCCTTCTGTTCTTCTGATGTCAATGAAGCAGTAATGTACTGACATTGTGTTGAATCGTTCTGTTTGTATTGCTCCTTTGGGCTATGTGAACGGACACAGTTAAGGATGATGACTTTGCAGTTTTGCATGTCATCCATATTCATGTTGGAGAAATCCTCTACAGCTTTACGGATGCAGATTACAAGATCATAAGGATTCTTGGTTTCTTGTGAGTCATCAACTAACAGCAAAACTGGAGAAGGTTTCTCACTTTCAAGCTTCATGAGTTCTATAACTTGAATAGCGACTTCATCTTTTGGCAGTGTGTTGTCTTTCAGCACAGCACATCTGAACTCTTGACGGAGATCCCACATGACATGCATCGCTAAAGTGGTCCCACCACAGCCTGGATGGTGGAAAAGGTTTAGCAGAACACATGCATTCTTTGAATCTCTCCACTGAGACCTTATCATCCTCTTCACATTTTCATACTTGTCTCTTTTGATGAATGGCTTTTCTGTGTCTTTGTCACAGAAGTAAAAGTTCCACCATTTGACTTTACCTCCTCTGTAAAATTCTTTCTCAACTTTGATTCTGAAGTCATGGAACTCTTGACTGTTTTCATCATAGATGTTTTCACACTGATTGATACACAAAATGTCCAAAGCTGTCATCAGATCTTCATCTTTCTGTTTCAGAACAACAGCACTGGAGTCGGAAGAGGGAAGCAGCCTTTCAGATGACTGACTCAAAGGCCCGAGTGCCATTACAGTCCCGTTGACCTCGCTTAGGGTCAGCTCATATATGGATAGCGGGTCAATGTCACAGTCACACTTGTCTTGTATCAGCTCCCTCCATTTCTCATAGGTGCTCTGAGAATCACATATAGTGATGATGTTTTTCTCCTCAGTGTGTTTCAAGAAGGACTTGTAGGTGTCATAGATTGGGTCTTTCTCAGAGTCCACAGGTGAAAGTAGGAGGAAGATGATGAGACTTCTTCCATGAAGGAGAACTTCAGGGTTGCAAATGAATGAAACCAACTGCTCTACATCTCTGCAAGATTTCCTTAGCCAGTTCTTATAATCTAACTCTCTGTTAGAGTCGCTGTCAAGGTCATGTCTGCCATTGCAGAAGACCCAACTGGTCTGTTTGTAGAGGTTAAGATTCTTTATTACTGATTCAGTCTGCCCTTGATATTGTGATGGGGTGTGCTGATTGGCCACTCTCAACTCTCTGTATGAGTGACACAGTCCACCTTTAGCAGCAGACTCAGGGTCAAAGTCTAACACACAGAACAATTTCAACTTACTCAGAAACTGGAGGTACTGCACTTGTTCTGGACTGCTTTTGTTCGCAACAACAACAAATCTGTCATAACTGTCCAGTGAGTTTCCACCACAAGTCAACAAATTCTTAAGTTTGTCACCCTGGTTAGCTTCTTTCTTCGAAACTTCTTTTGAAAGACACTGCTGCCTTAGTTGACCTGTATGAACAGTAAAATAAGTACATTATTAAGTAGATAAACACACACAACATCTCTCAAATGAACTTTACAGGTTAAGACTGTTGTTCTATATTTTTCTTATTGTCAGAAAATCCCAAGAAAAAAAATAAGGATGTGTTAGACCATCTCTCAATACTTTCTGACTTCAACATCCTGCCTTAGGCATCCTGCCTTCCTACTGAAGACATCAATCTTTAATGGCTTACAAATGTATAGATACATTTTTAAAACAGGGTTCAGTAATTTCAGTGGTGGATGAATCCACATTTGGTGCTTTAGTGAGTATTTCTGGTAGCAGGACGGTGTATGTGGGATTGAGTCAAAAGTCAAAATAAACTACAGTGTGTGTGTTCATGGTCATGAAGGAACATGTCAACCAGTGCAGAGGTGTGGCTCGATGGTGTGTTTTTAATAGTTTATAATATGTATCAGGCTTTGCATACAAAGGCAGTTCTTGTTAGAAGGATCGGTACATTGTTTCAGTGGGTTTGGTCTTTTAATAGGATTTGATGACAGTGAGAAAAATATGGAATATCGCCAGTCATACCAGGTGAAGTTAAGTCATTTGAACACTCAAAACTAAAGGTTTTCTTCAGCATTAATAACGATGACAGTTTAACCTCAAATTAAGTTTGCTTTAATGAAATGTGTGAGTATGTACAGATGGGTGACAAATTAAAGGAAAAACCGGAACAGGCCTGAATGCTTGACCCCTACAGTGAGGGGATCTGGTGGCTCTATTATGCTGTGGGGGGCATGATGCTGGCATGGTTTGGGTCCACTTGTCCCCTTGGATGGAATGCAAATCAATACAAGGTTGTTCTGAGTGATCACCTTTATCTTATGATGAAACATCTCTATCCTGATGGGAGTGGTCTCTTCTAGGATGACAATGCCCCAATTCACAGGAAACGAGGGATCACTGAATGGCTTGATGAGTATATGAAAATAATGTGAATCATATGCTATGGCCTTCACAGTCACCAGATCTCAACCCAATTGAACACCTATGGGAGATTTTGGACTGGCATGTAAGACAGCGCACTCCACCACCATCATCAAAACACCAAATGAGGGAATATCTTTTTGAAAAAATTTACAGAGACCCAACAATTCCCCCATGAGCAAGCACTTGGCGACAGCGGTAAGGAAAAACTCCCCTTTAACGGGTAGAAACCTCAAGCAGAACCCAGCTCTTGGTGGGCGGCCATCTGCTTTGACCGGTTGGGTTGAGAGAGAGAGAGAGAGATAGAGAGAGAGAGAGGGAAAGGGGGAGAGGGGACAGAAGAACAACAATCATAACAATAACAATAAGTATAAGTATCAATAGCCAGGGAAGGATGCCATCAGGACTGTGAAGGACCACGAAGGCTCGGCCCAGAACCCAGGGTTTCCTGTGAGATGAGAAAGCAAAAAAAACTCCGGGGAGGAAGCAAAGTTATTGACATGCATTGATGTTACATGAATGCATACAGATGGAAAGGAGGAGGAGGAGAGAGGAGCTCAGTGCATCATGGGAAGTCCCCCAGCAGTCTAGGCCTATAGCAGCATAACTAAGGGCTGATCCAAGGCGAGCCTGGTCAGCCTTAACTATAAGCTTTATTAAAAAGGAAAGTTTTAAGCCTACTCTTAAACATAGAGAGGGTGTCTGCACCCCAGACCGAATCTGGTAGATGGTTCCATAGAAGAGGAGCCTGATAGCTGAAGGCTCTGCCTCCCATTCTACTTTTAAAGACTGTAGGAACCACCAGTAAGCCTGTATTCTGGGAGCGCAGTGTTCTAGTGGGATAATACGGTATTATGAGCTCTTCAAGATATGATGGTGCCTGACCATTAAGGGCTTTGTAAGTTAGGAGAAGGATTTTAATTTCTATTCTAGATTTTACAGGAAGCCAATGTAGCAAAGCTAAAATGGGAGAAATGTGATCTCTTTTTCTAGTTTTAGTCAGTACACGTGCAGCTGCATTCTGGACCAGCTTGAGAGTCTTTAGAGACTTGTTAGGGTAGCCTGATAATAAGGAATTGCAATATTCCAGCCTAGAAGTAACAAATGCGTGAACTAGTTTTTCTGCATCTTTTAGGGACAGGATGTGCCTGATTTTTGTGATATTACGTAAGTGAAAAAAGGCAGTCCTTGAGATTTGATTTATGAGGGCGTTAAAGGACATATCCTGATCAAAGATAACTCCCAGATTCCTTACGGTGGTGTTGGAGGCCAGGATAATGCCATCCAGAGTAGCTATATCATTAGATAATGTGTTTCTAAGGTGTTTAGGGCCAAGCACAATAACCTCAGTTTTAGCTGAATTTAGTAATAGAAAATTGCAGGTCATCCAGGTCTTTATGTCCTTAAGGCATGCTTGGAGTTTGTTTCACTGATTGGTTTGATCTCGCTTTATTGATAAATATAATTGGGTGTCATCTGCATAACAATGAAAATTTATGTTTCCTAATAATATTACCTAAAGGAAGCATATACAAGGTGAATAGAATTTGTCCAAGTACAGAACCTTGTGGAACTCCGTGTCTAACCCTTGCCTTCACAGAGGATTCATCATTAACATGTACAAACTGAAATCGGTCTGATAAATAGGACTTAAACCAGCTTAATGCAGTTCCTTTAATGCCAATTAAATGTTCCAGTCTCTGCAAAAGGATTAGATGGTCAATTGTGTCGAATGCAGCACTAAGATCTAACAGGACAAGTATAGAGACAAATCCTTTGTCCAATGCAGTAAGGAGGTCATTTGTGACTTTCACCAGTGCTGTCTCTGTGCTATGATGCCTCTAAATCCTGACTGAAAATCCTCAAATAAACTATTGTTATGTAGAAAGTCACATAACTGATTAGAGACTGCTTTCTCAAGGATCTTAGAGAGAAATGGAAGGTTAGATATAGGTCTATAATTGGCTAAAACACCTGAATCAAGAGTAGGCTTCTTAAGAAGAGGTTTAATTACAGCTACTTTAAAGGACTGTGGTACATAGCCTGTTACTAAAGACAGATTGATCATATCTAGTAAAGAAGTGCTAACTAAGGGTAAGGCTTCCTTAAGCAACCTAGTTGGGATGGGGTCTAAGAGACAGGTTGATGGTTTAGCTGAACAAATCATTGAAGGTTAGTTCAGACAAGTCTACTGGAGAAAAACAGTCCAAATATATGTCAGGATTTACAGCTGTTTCTAAGGTGCCTGTGTTTGGGGAGAGAACGGTGCCTGTTGAGTGCAGGAGGTGGTTAATTTTGTCTCTAATAGTTAGAATTTTATCATTAAAGAAGCTCATAAAGTCATTACTACTGAGAGCTATAGGAATACATGGATCAGTAGAGTTATGACTCTTTGTCAGCCAAAGTGCTGAAAAGGAACCTAGGGCTGTTTTTATTCTCTTCTATTAATGCTGAGTAATAGGTGGCTCTGGCATTACAGAGGGCCTTCCTATATGTTTTAAGACTATCTTGCCAGACTAAGCGAGATTCTTCCACTTTGGCGGATCACCAAATCCTTTCCAATTTTTGCAATGTTTGCTTTAATTTGCGGGTTTGGGAGTTATACCAAGGAGCTAACCTCTTATGTTTTCTTATCTTCTTTTTTAAGGGGGCGATGGAGTTGAGTGTTTTTCTTAATGAGCCTGCAGCACTATCAACAAGATTATCAATTTGGGAGGAACTAAAGTTAACATAAGAGTCCTCTGTAGTATTGAGACATGGCACTGAATTCAGTACTGATGGAATTGCTTCCTTAAATTTATCTACAACACTATCAGATAGACATCTAGTGAGGACATTTTTGTCTAATGGTGTGTAATCCAGTAATAGGAATTCAAAAGTTATTAAAAAATGATCTGATAGAATAGGATTTTGTGGAAAAATTATTAAATGTTCAATTGCAATCCCATAAGTCAGAACAAGGTCTAGGGTGTGGTTAAGACAGTGAGTGGGATTATTTACACACTGAGAGAAGCCAATTGAGTCTAATAATAAGATAAATGTAGTACTGAGACTGTCATTATCGACGTCCACATGAATATTAAAATCACCTACTATAATTACTTTATCTGTACTAAGGACTAAATACGACAAAAACTCTGAGAATTCAGATAGGAATTCAGAGTACAGGCCAGGAGGACAGTACACTATAACAAATAGAACTGGCTGTAAAGTTTTCCAGGTTGGCTGAGAGAGACTAAGAACAAGGCTTTCGAATGAGTTATAATTAAATTTAGGTCTAGGGTTGATGATTAGGCTTGAGTTGAAAATGGCTGCAACTCCTCCTCGGCCAGTGTCTCGAGGAATATGAGTATTAATATGACTGGGGGGAGTGGATTCATTTAGGCTGACATATTCTTCATGACACAGCCAGGTTTCAGTAAGACAAAATAAATCAATATGATGATCTGAAATTAAATCGTTTACTAAAACAGCTTTAGATGATAGAGATCTAATGTTCAAGAGTCCACATTTAATTATCTTATTTTGTTGTACTATTGCAGTAGTGGTTTTAATTTTTACTAGATTTTTATGAATGACTCTTCTTTTGTTTACTTTGGATTTAATTGATTTAAGTGGTCGGGGGACAGACGCAGTCTCTATGTGGTTTTGGGGGACAGACACAGTCTCTATGTAGTTTTGGGTGGGTAACTGCTCTGATGGAAGTGCAGAGAAGCGTGTAGGACTGCAGCTCTGCTTCCTGGTCTCAACTCTGGGTTGTCATGGTTTTGGTCTACTTATAAACTCAGCCATATTTCTAGATATGAGAGCAGCTCCATCCAAAGTGGGATGTATGCCGTCTCTCCTAATCAGACCAGGTCTTCCCTAGAAAGTCTGCCAATTATCTATGAAGCCCACATCGTTTGCTGGACACCACCTTGACAGCCAGCGGTTGAATTGTGTATATACAATTGTGTGTATACATGTCATCACTGGTCAGATTAGGCAGCGGTCCAGAGAAAATTACGGAGTCCGAAATTGTTTTTGCAAATGTACACACCAACTCAACATTAATTTTGGTGATCTCCGATTGGCGTAATCGGGAGTCGTTGCCGCCGACATGGATGACAATCGTACCGTATTTACGTTTATTCTTAGCCAGCAGTTTTAAATTCGAGTCAATGTCGCCCGCTCTGGCCCCAGGATTACATTTAACTATGGCTGCTGGTGTCGCTAACTTCACGTTTCTGACTATGGAGCTGCCAATAATTAGAGTTTGTTTCTCAGCGGGTCTGTCACTGAGTGGGGAGAACCTGTTAGAATCATGAACTGGTTGGTGGTGAACCGTGGGCTTCTGCTTAGGGCTTTGCTTCCTTCAGACAGTCAACTAGCCACCCTGGCTTCCCGGCTGCTCGGGAGCTACCGGAGGAGTGGGAGCTACGCTAGGTAAGCCTGCACCGGCTACTGGGGGCTGGCTAACTACATTAGCTGCTGATTGTTTTTCCATGGTGCGGAGCCGCGCTTCCAATTCACTAAGCCTTGTCTCCAGTACTGCAAATAAACTACACTTATTACACCTACCACTATCACTAAAGGAGGCAGAGGAATAACTAAACATTTGACACACCGAGCAAGAGAGAGCAGGAGAACCAGAGGGAGAGAGAGAAGCCATCGCTAACTGCTTAGTTTAAGTTAGCTGCTAATGCTAGCTGCAGAGCTAAAGTAACTAACAACTTGTGCGATTGGCGAGAAAAGTCGCTAAGAGAAAAGCACTCACAGTGCTTGTGTAGAACTAGCGAAAGTTTAAATATACAGCAGGTATTAATCACAGTAATGTGATATATATAGGAAAATCAACTGAGTTGAGAGCAGCAACAACGCTATCAGTAGACACAGTCGGCAACCGGAAATGATACAATACGCTTACCGTAGCACATCAGCACATCAATGTGATGATGTTTCATCATAAGATAAAGGTGATCACTCAGAACAACTTTGTATTGATTTGCAGTGACCCTTCCATCTAAGGGGACAAGTGGACCCAAACCATGCCAGCAAAATGCCCCCCACAGCATAACAGAGCCACCAGATCCTCACTGTAGGAGTCAAACATTCAGACCTGTACCAGTTTTTCTTTTAATTTGTCACCTGTCTGTATGTGTCAACATGAAAGGATAGATAACGTCACAAACTAATGCAGATTATAAACTACAACTAAAGAGCATTTAGGCCAAGTTATACACGTAATTATTTGAATACATTTTTACATTTGTTGTCTTACCCATGTTCTTTTCCAAATGACAAACAAGATCACACTGATGGATGTCTTTTAGAATGTCTAGTGTGACCTGTAAGGCCTCATTGCCTCCATAGTGTTCAGTCATTAACTTAGCAGTGTCCATGGTGTCCTTGCCCTCCAGTTTGCCCCGAGGAATAGGTTTATGCTTAGATTTGCTGTATTCTTGTAAGTGGAAATGAAACCTTTTCAGATCATCTTTTAAAAGGTTGTCCAGGGTTTTCTGGATTTCCACAGTGATCTTGGGTATGTCAGGTAGGGTTCTGGTCTGCAGAAAGAAAGGGATGTAAATTATTTAGTCTCAACATTACAAAGAAATAACTGTCTATATTAAGTAAAAATCTTAATCGTTTGCTATGCCTTCATGTGCTCTAAACAACTACAAGTTTTTTGTCTTTGTGATTTTTCTGTATTGACTATAAAACAACAGAAATTTTACCACAACAGTTTCTGTCCTCTTGGCCCCCAAGTTCTGTGCCTTTGGTTGCTGAATTTTCTCCTTTCCTGAAGGTCTCTCAAATGGCAGATGGACTTTTTCAGACTTTTTTCCCACCATTTCATCTGTTTTTGATTCAGTGTTGTCATATGACTCAGCTTGCTGGGTTGCTATTGCTTGAGCCAGACTTGGTTTAGGTTGAATGGGTTTTGGAGTTGCTTTTTGTTCTGTGCTGGTGTGAGGGATCGGTTGCAGTGTCGGCTCTGGTTTCGTGTTCAACTGACGTAGTTCTGCCAGAATCTTTACAGCAGGACCACTTTTCACATCCAGATCCAGAAAATCCTGCTTCTTAAAGCAAACAAGACAATCTCCAGAAACATCTTCCTCCTGGAGCCGTTCTGCATATTTGCTATATGTCTTCACATGCTGCTGTAACCACTGGTTCACCTGCTCCTTTGTCCAGTTTTCCACATATGGTGGGAACTGTGACTCATGTTTTGATCCTTCCTTTAACCTTTCTAGATAAGATGTGATTTTGACTGCAGGACCGTGTTTTATTCCCAAGTCTAATATGTCTGTCTTTTCAAAGACAACTAAAATATCTCCAGAGACTTCTTCTTCAATGAACCTGTCTGCACAAAGCTCATGAACTTTGACCTGTGTCATCAGCCACAGGTGGACATCTTCCTTCGTCCATTTTTCAATTTCAGGTGGCGGCTTCGTTTTTGAGCGTTTCATATTGGATCAACTAAAAATGAAACAGATGAGTCATAGATCAAAATAGTGAAAAGAACAGTACGACAACATATTGCCTTAAGACTGAAGATGTCAAAGAAAAAAAAGTGTCAGAAATATCAGTGACCCAGATGGTTATTGGCTTTTCAGGAGAGTTAAAATATTCATTTACAGTATAATTGGTACCTGAAGATTGTAAATCAGTTAATTAATAATTCAAACAAATGTAGTTCAGATTCAGTGGCAAGTTACAGTGCAGCCGCTGATATAATTTTCATCCGACAAGGAAAGTTGTGGTAGAGGTTGTTAGTTTTCAGTTAGATGTGTTTTCATATTTAGCCATCTTGGTGTTGATGCGGTCTCAGAGATGCGACTGGTGTAAGAGTTTCAAAGAGGTTCAAGTCACACTGTGATGATGTGCATTTGGCAAATAATAAGATACTTATAATTTTGACTAAAGGCAAGTCCACATAGAAAGCATTTAGAAGCGTTTTTGACAACCGTCACTTGTGTGTTTCACAGAACAGATTAGTTTCAGACACACTGGATCCATTGAGGGATGTCAGGTTCATGGATCCTATTTATTTTCTATAGAGAGCAGGAGATCTGGCCACACGGTGCATGATGGATACAGCACGGCGAGTTGACAGACCATTTGCAGTATCTGAATTTGCATGATCACGACTCGACTTTAACTTTATGCAAATGAATCCGTCCAGTGCAACACACTTGGCTCATGAAACTCAGATCAAACTGTCAAACTAGGCACTGTTGATCAAATATGAATTAAGATTCTGTTACTGCATGGCCTATTTCTCACATCAGATGTTTTCAGAAACATATTTTAGTGTAGCACCGCCCAACTTGCATTACGTAACCCACCAGTTTAGTGGTCCGGTGTGTCCAGATGCATCCTCACTGGAGTCTGTGTGTCTCCATTAATACGCTCCAATTTTATCAAATGTATCAATGCACACTGACTCTAAGACACACACATGGGACGTGCGTCACCCTGGGACTCCCCCGAGTTTTTTTATGCACTAAGTTTATTTTATTTTCTCTTCTGTCCTGTTTAGTGAAGCGTGATCTTGTTTTAATCTTGTTTATCTTCCATTGTTTATGTGTTCTGATCTTATTGACTGTATCTACAATATATTGATCGATCAAGGCTCCCAGTGTGGCTGTGAGCTTGCCTGTTTTACTATAGGCAAATTCGAGGAAATAAAATAAAATCAAGTTATTATAACTAAGGTTCAGGAACAAGACCATGCCCTGCTCTCTTTCACTAATTCAATCACTTGTGCTTTGCTATTTAAATCACCTGTGCCTCATTAAATCAATCACCTGTCCATGACTCTATAGGTGTGTCTAACCCCTTTTTCTCCCATTTATCTCAGTTCTCACGACCCCCCCCCCCCCCCCCCCAAACATCATTCTTCTCCTCTCTCCCCTCTCAGTAGTTAGCACTGTTGCCTCACAGCAAGAAGGTCCTGGGTTGGAACTCTGGCCATCCCAGGTCCTTCCTGTGGAGATTTTGCATGTTCTCCCCGTGTTTGTGTGGGTTTTAGCTGGGTGCTCGGGTTTCCTCCCACCATCATGTTTTGGTTAATACTTCCACCTAAGTAAATCTTCTTCTTCCTCTTCTATTATCGGAACCACAGGGGGATGATAAAGCAGAAAGCTCATCGAGATGTGCCCCCACCCTGTGTCTCGATCCCCGGGTTCCTAGATGCTCCAGCCACATCACAACTCCATTCGGCCCCCGTTCATCCCCATGCAGTCAACCCCTTTCATCCCTCTCCTCGACCCCCAATCATCCCACTGTACATGACCTCGACCAACCTTCAGCTCCTGTTTGTCCCCTGGTGATCGACCCTCTTCATCCCTCTCCTCGACCCCCAATCATCCTACTCACTTGACCCTCATCCAATTCTTCCTGAATCTTCTCGCCAATCCAAATAAACTATTCTTTTTTTTATACATGCCTCACAAATGGATGAGTGAGTGAATGAATCAATAAATACAAACAATGTTGATTTCTTTCCTTGGAACCTACAGCTTGTCAGGAGCTGCTGCTGACAGACAGCCAGTTCTGTGAACAGAGAACAGAACAGAGACGGCCAAATGGAGGCCGGTATCCATGTGGATTGAACTGACACTTATGCGCTGCTCATGTCTCGCTTTTGATGTTAAAGGCAGAAGAGCGTGAAAGTAATGTAACAGGTCTCACAGACTTAGTGACAAACTCAGAGAATTATCACCAGCTCTGCAGTCCCCCTCAGCTTAATGGAGCATTTTAGTGTCTTTCAGCAAAATGCTTTGGTTTTATGGCCCAGAACTTTATCTCACTGCTCTCATCAGTGGTGTTTCCAGAACATAGCAGACAGCTATTTCTGCTAGAAAGCCTTAACAAGACTAGGTCAAAACCTAGTATATGGCTGGACCGTGTATGGTCAATGTGTAAAATTGTGGCCAATATGTTACAGGGATAGACAGTGGTAGTTTGTATAAAGTGAATTCATGGATATTAAATGTTAATCTGCAATTTTCGGTAGTGGTCCCAGTAATATTTGCTGGTAAAGTGTAATGAAGTAGCATATCACATGATCACATAACAGGGTTAAGTAATGTTTGAGTAAAAGAAAAGAAAAAAGTTGTAAATGCAGTTGCAAGAACAGTACTTCCACTCATATCTTGGGATGTTTTATTTGAAAGAGAACTTATTTTAATTCTTATTATAACTATTCTAATTATCTGTTCACTCCCTCTGCTCTTTCATGTGTTTCACTCTGTGGATGTCTTTTGTTTTTCCCTCTGTATCGAGTGTTTTGTCAGAGTGATTGTTATTTGGGGTGCTTTAACTGTGCACTCTCCATCATGCCTCTGTGTGCCTTTTTTCTGTCTCTTTCCCGGTCAATGGTCATGGAGGCTGCGTGAAATTATAAATGAAAGTTTTGACAGCATTTTGGGTGTACATTCAGGAGTCTTATCTCTGCCCAGATACTGCAGTTACAGTCAAATCAAGCGCATCTGCAGAGCAGCTGCCCCACACTGTCACATCCTGCCTGGACTCTTTCTCTTGGTGTTCTCTGTTTCCCTTGTATGTTTCTCCTGTGTTTATGTGCACCTCCTCTCACCTGCCCTGCATCATCCTTGTTAGCCCAGCCCTGCTCCTAGTGTCTTCCCCAGTTTATCAGTTCCCAGTCTGCCCGTGAGTCACCTATTGTCTGATTAATTTAGTTCCTGTTTTATTTTGAAATGTTTTCTCCTTATGTCTTGTTAGCTTTACTTCCTGGGTTTTCCCACCTTTGTTGATTACCTCATGTGTTTCACCTGTGTCTCGTTTCCCTCACATGTATTCAGTTTGCAATCACACCCTGTGTATTTATAGTCCAGTTTTCATTTTGGTCTTTGTCGAGTCGCACTGTCAGGATGGTGAGTGGAGCAGGTGGACTGAAACATAAGAGACAGCCGGCAGGCAACCTCCTGTTTTTAAGTAAAAAAAGCTGTTTTTCAACAGCTGAACAACTTTGTGGCATTAAACAATCATTTTGATGTCTTCCAGTCAGGATTTCGACCACACCACAGCACTAAGTCTGTGTTGAGATGGGCAGTAGTGCGTTAATAATTAATAATTATCATAAATAATTATGAATTAGGAAATCAAGATATTGTCAACCTTAATCAATAATTAGGGCACCAACTGTTGGATCTGTGAGGAACACAGTTGATTATTTGCAATAATTATCAATTATCAAAGATAATTAACTAATTAACAATTAATAGAATTATTAATCTGAATTAACATATACGGGGCACCACCCGGAAACCGGGACCAATAACCAAACAAGGTAGTCTCATAAAAGGAGTTCACCTAGAATGTTAATATCAGAGAGATAAACATTCACATAAGGGTGAACAAAGAAGGGTTGAATTCGAGCTCTGACTCCTTCAATCAGCCACTTTTCACAATATTACACACAATAATGACAGAAGAACTTCTCTTTAAAGATATAATAAACAGTGTTTATTAAACTTAGCAAAATTAACAAAGTTAACAAATGCTTCATTCAATAAACAACTATTCTAAAATCTAATTCTACCAAACATAACACAACAGCTATGTACAGGGTTGGTCACATGCAGGGGAATGCGTGTGCGCGTGTGCGACAAGATGGCGACGGGGCCTGATGTGATGACGTCGTCGGTCTGCGTCGTGGACGTGACTATGGGAGGAAGTCACGTCGTGCTAGAACTGGATGGCGGAAGTATGGCGGGGTCTTGGTTAGACAGAAGCAAGATGGCGCTGTCTAGTGGTCGGAGTCTTGCACTCACCCAATTCCGTGAAAAACACACGTGTCTGATGGCGGATAAGGAAAGACAAAGCAAAGAAGGAAGGAAGGAGGGAAAACGATCATGAGAGGGAGAGAAGCGGTTCCTTTGTCCACAGACAGCGTGTGTACGGACGGCAGTCTGTGATGCACGTTGTCTGGTTTCTGATTGACAAACCAATTTACTTTCTCACTCACGATGGCACAAACACAGCAGTAGTCCCGAGCGGGACAAACACAAAGCAGTCTAGCATGGTGAACACAACTAAACAGGCAGCAAACTTAAAATACTCCTAAGAGTAAGCAGAGAAAAATGGATTTGGCGGTCCGTCAATTCACACAACAAAACAATAGCAATAAAGCTAAAAAGCTAAATGCTAAACAACAGCAACTGATGCTGAAAAGAACACACAACTAACACTGCCTCTGCCCTGACTTATGCCTCTTACTTGGTCACTTCGGAAAGCGAGCAGGGTGTGTGTGTAGTCCGTCTTTCTGTCCGGCTTTGTCCTCGGCTCGGATGCAGACGGTGGCCGTTCTCGCACGGTCGGCGAAAAGCACGGCAGCTGGCTCTCAGCGGCGTGGCGGAGAGAACAGCAGAGTCGACTCGGTGAAGAAGAGCGGAGCGTTTCTTCCCTCCGGAGGAAATTTGAGGACGCTGGTTGCAGCAGTGGTCTCTCTCGGATCCAGGAATGTGTTTGGGTGAACACGGGCGAAGTCTCGTCTTGTCCGGTGAGGGGAGTCTTCGATGAGGGGAAAACACGTGCGTGGGGTACCCCCTTTAGTCAAGCTGACTCACAGAGGAACAGAAGTTACCCCTAGCTCAGCAACATGGGAAAGGCATGTGTTTCAGGGCGTGCTCAGTCTTTAAAAGGGCGGTGATGTCATGGCTGCGTCATCAGGAGGCTCCGCTGTGCAGGAACGTCTCCGCCAATGAGGGACTGTATGTTGACTGTTCCCTGCTGAGGTATGAAAATCGCAAAGCATCCTTGGAAATGGAGTTTGCAATGGACTCCCATTGTCTGTAAGCAGCATTTTGGCGCTATTCCTTTGTCTCGGGGGAAACAAAGGAAAAAGCACGTCGTGGTCAGGCCTCACAGGTTACATGTAGGCCCTCTCTGTGTGACCTTGTGGTTTGAGGCCCAACAGTCTCCTCATGTTAAGGTCTTCAGTGACATCCACTTAAACACTGACAGTGGCAGAATTTCACTATTATAATTACTGGATCTCAGTGCTGCATTTGACACAGTTGACCACAACACATTACTGGACAGACTGGAAAACTGGGTGGGACTTTCTGGTACAGCACTGAACTGGTTTGAGTCCTACTTAAAGTACAGGGAGTACTTTGTGTCTATAAGTAATAACACATCTGAAGTCATTGTTTTTGGAGCCAAGGAAGAACAATTAAAAGTCAGCGCTCAGCTTCAATTGACAATGTTAAAAACCACAAACCAAGCCAGAAATCTTGGTGTAGTCATGGACTCAGTTATGAATTTCAAAAGCCACATTAAGACAATTACAAAGTCAGCCTACTATCACCTGAAGAATATATCAAGAATTAAAGGACTTATGTTTCAGCAGGATTTGTCCATTCATTTATCTTCAGTAGACTTGACTACTCTAACGCTGTCTTCACAGGTCTCCCTAAAAAAATCGATCAGACAGCTGCAGCTGATTCAGACGCTGCTGCTCGAGTCCTCACTAAGACTAAGTATTGCTGTGAGGATGAGGAAAATTTTTTAATGAATGTGTCTGCAAATTTCCGCTCTTGCAATTTTTGTTTGTAGCAACTGAAGCCTAATTAAACTCAGACTACTGATCAAAGTTTTTTGATATTAACATGGTTTCATGTCTCACTCTGAAATTAAAGCATCGAGCAAATAAACAATTGGAGAATAAAAAAGGAAATCATGGAATCTTTTTGTTCAACAAAATCTTTTCTAAGTTTTTGACTCTTCAAAGTAGTTTCCTTTTACAAATATAACAGCCAAACACACATTCTTCCTACAATGGAAATCAAATACTGTTGGAAAGTTCTTCCAACACTGTTGCAGAAATTAAATGTGTTGCACTCTCAGGTTGCTTTGCTTTCACCCTTCTGTCTAGTTCATCCCAAACCAGCTCAATAACTGTGCTGGTTCCATGCTTTGAGGCCTACCATCCTGTTCTTTTCTTCTAAGTTAGTTCTGAACCCGACAAGCTAGGTGTAGACCAGAGTGTACTACATGACTGCAGGATGCTGTGATAAAGTCACCAATAGGGCTGGGCGATATGACCAAAATCTCATATCCCAATATAGGTAATTTCATATCCCAATAACGATACTATCCCGATTTAGCACGTTTTAATTCAATGAATAAAAAGTTGGTCCTTGCGCCTTACCGCCTACCTTTGTACCATTTAAGGCTATTCACTGGACTTTAACTGTTAAATTTCAATGAAAAATTGGAAAATTGGGATGTTCTAAAACTTGATTGGTAGTGTAAAACAAAAACAAAGACGAAAAAATGGAAAGGCTATGTTAATATCTGTATTATTAATGCAATCTTCATTTTCCTTCATAGAGACCTGTTACTTAATGACAGATAATGTTATGTTTTCACCTAACCACAAAGAGCACTCAACTTTACTTCGTTATCTTTGATGTTTGATTCTAGCATCCTTTGAAGAGAATATTAACTGTAAATAAAATTATGGATTCAAAATTTTTTTTTTGTCCAAAAAAACTGGAGTGGAAAGTGCTTTTCAGCCATGCTGGCAGCATTGCTCTTGGAATGTCCATGTTGGTCTGTCTGGCCACCATTTTGGTCCAGACTGAAATATCTCAACAACTGTTATTCTATGTAGTGTAAATGCCACCATAAAAGAGGACTCATACTAGCCAATACAGCTGGTTTGTGCAAGTCCCAGATGGGTGAGCAGGGATATGTACACATGTAGCAGTACTTTATCTGGGGAAACCTGATTAAGCATGTAAACTCAAAGATTTTGTTAGCACAAGAATAAACAAATATTGTATCACAAGAGGAGTTAAAAGAGGGTATTGTATTATTCTACTTGGCAGAAGATGTGCCTTTAGTCAGCCTTTTCTGTCAGCCTCACAAGAGCAGAAAACAGTGACTCATTGTTAGTCAAATCTGTCAGCAATTTAAAAAAACACTTCCTCTCTACTACCATTTGGCCTCTGACTACATAAGTGCCCTTTTTGCAAGATTTCTATTTCTTTTTCTAATTTTATATTTTAGTTTTTAAACATCTCAATTGAAAGCATGTTGTAATACCTGACAACTGCATTTGAGTTTTGAGTTCTAATTCTGCAAGACCACACAAGCCCCTACCCCTCCCTCTTCAACTTCCCCTGTCACAGCCACCACAGTTAACGCACAGAAATCGAGCATTGTGCAGAGCAGCATGATCCACATCTTCCTGACTTGCCGTCACTGGTGACAGCCAGGTGACGCTAGTGTTTGCCCTAAGCTCCGGAATTGTTTGTCACTGTTGTAAAATTAAACCACTACTGAAACATCTAAATACAGCAGCAAACCTAACTTAGGCAATAGCCCACCATTAAGCTTAACAACAACCAACTAGCCTGTTGTAAAATATGTCATCAATGAAAATGAGTGAACTCTGGTAGGCTAGTTAGTTCCTTTGTCAGACAAATGAAACAAATAAATACGCATTACGTGGTTAATAGTCTAGGCATCATATCTGGATATCAGAAATGCCGACCTGTAATCCATCACAAGA
The DNA here is from genome assembly GCF_910596095.1 of Thunnus maccoyii. NCBI lineage: Eukaryota > Metazoa > Chordata > Actinopteri > Scombriformes > Scombridae > Thunnus > Thunnus maccoyii. Next base: position 33,262,152 of record NC_056539.1, on the reverse strand, counting down.
AAATGTGCAACTATATAATTCATCCACTGCTTACATGCTCATAATGATTAGCAAAAGCTTAAAGATGTATCCTCGTAAATTATCAATTCTTATGTAGCTGAGTCAATTTATTGTTCATTTTATTTCTATTTTCTATTTTTTATTTTTTGGTGAACATTTTCAAAATCTACGCAATGTTCTCTGCAATGAAGTAAATTTCTGTGTATTGAATTGTGTTGTAATGCATCAACTCTGTCACCAAGCAGTCTGACCCAAACAAACTTCATATCGTACTGTTGGTCTGTTTTAGGGAGATTAACCTTTAATTATCATCCCTTTTCTTTGTCTAAGCACCTGTCCCCCAAAATGTCTGTGCACAGCACTGCTCTGTACTGCCTGCTTGACCCAACTAATATTTGCTCATTCTCCAGAGCTGGCACACTTTGTGAAGATAGGTCTGGCTATGTGAGACTAATATTTGCTTAACCCTGCTTGCTGTTGTCCTGTTGCGTGCTTCATGTACTATACGCTTCTTTGGCTACTGCTTCAATGTTGTCATATCAATAACATTAACATTCTCTATAGTAACATGTTTTATCAGTGCTGCTTGCATCCTATTTCAATAATTGCGTTTTTATCTTTACCTTTTTTGTTCTTGTTTTTTTCACTTTTAGGGAGCCTATTGTAACATCTGGCCAGGGACTACAGATGAAAACTAGCCTATTGGGTAACTCTGGCATATTTATAGCAATGCTCATTAATGTGCAATGTCCCTGTAGTGACTTGATTTCGACAAAAAACAAAAACCTAAGCCACAGTGAGGGGCTGTTACCGGGACGTGTAATTGACGCGTCGTCATGCGGCGGCTCCATATACTAAATCAAACATCCTCGGACTTGTGCTTCAGATGTGTTTATTTATCAACGTGCACCAATAAAGCATTTGCTATGCATACACTTATATAACTATATAACTTGCATGAAAACAACAAAAAGGCTTAAAGATTAGCCTCTAAACGGCGGTCAAAAAACTGTGTGCTTCTCTCAGTAAGCAGCACACCTGAGGAGTAATTGCCTCTTCTTCTACATATACCTTTCCATATGCTGCTGTCCAATACGCCACCTACTGTTGCAACCAGGGAATGACCTTAACACAGTTTTAGATACAAATGGCTCTAACAGTCCCTGTCAAATAAATCAATAAATACAAATACAAAAAATCTTCAACTACTGTGAGAAGGTTGACGCCAAACTGTTTCCATGCAACTCTACTGTTTGATAAGTTGCATCACAGATATTGGATAATGACTTGTCATTATTCAGCTGTACCAAACCATGTGGCTGAGAGTTTCATCTGTAGTCTTTACATCTTTTAAGAAACCAAAAGAAATTTGGACCAAATGAAATTTCACTTTTGAGTTTGTGCCTGAACTTAAACATACATATGTTTTGTGAACTGACGTGAACCTGCTGTCATCCCAGCATGATATGGTTCTTATGTCATTTCAATTTGACTTGATGATGAAGCTTAACTCTAATAAAGTGATATTTATTTGCTCAGCCTGCTGATCTTTAACTATAAACTGTTTTATTCCATGATCTGTTTACACAGTGTTACATCTAGAATTATGTTTTCTTTTTTAGCCTTAGTTTAGTGTTGTTATTATTTAAAAGAACAGTTTCTTCTTACTATAGTGAAAGTTCATCATTGGTTTTTCAATGCAGGAAAATTTAACCCACTTTATGCCAATTTTTCTGGCAGCTTTTTTTCACAATTTGTATTGAAAAAGTCAAAATTATGTTAAATTTACACCATTGTCATGTACTATCATGGTTTTAATTTGTGTTTTTATCAAATGAAATATATTTTTAATGTAAGCCTTGTAGAATCTTCTCATGAAACACCAACATACAGTCTGTGCATGCTAATGCCAGTCTGTGCTTGTCAGTTTCAGTCTCCACCCTGATATACAGGGTGTGGTTTGAATGACGCATTTGGCTGCATTTTGTACAGCCATTTTATGTTTACACCTGCAGGAATCAGAACACTTCCTTATTACCGTCTCTATGTATGTAAGTTCTGCCTAAAACATGAGATTAGTCCTGCACTAACTCTGCAGCAGGTCATTAAAGGACACAAGGTCACATTAACTACTTGAACTTATATGTAACTTAAAAACTTTGTGACTCTAATTTTCAAAATTTAAAACTTAAATTTAATTTAACCCCCCCCCCCCCCCCCCCCTTTGGTCTAGCAAAGTAAGAATTTCATTGTATGGTGTAACCGCCCGTGTTTACTTAACACATGATAAGGAGAACACATGATATTTAAAACACTGGTCAGTTTTTAGACATTAAGATGTGTAATATGTGACATAATAAATAATAAGTTACAAAACGGCTTTTCTGGGTGAGCTGCTTCTTAAACCAAAATTATGAACTGAGTCCTAAAGTTCTAATTTATTTGTCAAACGAATTACAATTTGATTATTGAATATGAAAATAGTAGACTAGCAACCTACATTTCACCCACTCATACAACGAGCCATTTCCTACCAAAAGCTTTTAAATAATAACCAAGAGGGCAGTGTCGAGGTTTCATACGAATGCTTTCCACAACTGATGACACATCAAGTATAGTTATTATTCAAAATGTGATATTTCGAAGAATTCATTGTTCAGCTTTTACATAAAAAGTGAATTTCTCACCGCCTGAAGTCATCAAACTCACGTTGGTTTTCGGCTGCGGACCATTTCTCCTGTTAGACGAGGTTTGATGTTATTCTGAGGAGAAATTTAACTGCACCGACATGTATTTACTGGACATCTTGAATACTGCACTACTCCGTGAAAATTACATGTAGTCACTGAATCTTTATCCGTGAAGTCCGCCCCGCCCTGCAACATCATTTCCTGGAACAATGGTTTTACAGCACACCCACTCACACACCTTTGAGTCCAGGTCTAAGAAATCAGGCAGTTATTATAGATTTATAGGCTATATAACTAAAAATAGATTACGCCGTCAGAAACAAAAATTAAACAATTAGACATTTATTAATAAACACTATACCAGATTACTGGACGGAGAGTTTTAGCTTTTGGTCATTATTAATATTAAACTTAAAGACTACAAATACTGTGTAAAATATGTGTTTGGCTGCATTTACCTCAGTAATAATGTCCACACCACCTCCACCTGCTGCTCTCTCTCCACCTTGTGTTCATGTCTTTCATTTGTCTTATTTTATCACTTCATCTCCTTTTAGTTTTCCATGAACGTGTTTAATGCTTCCTTATTAATACATATACGATAGAGATGATATCACAGTTGTATGAGTAATATCGGAGGTGAACACAGCCAAAGTTCACATTTTGTAATGAAGATCAGGTAATGATTGATTTTTTGAGCTCAGTGATCTGATATACTTATACTGATCTGATAAACCTGGCATTAACATCCGTCTCGGGTGATCCAATCACAAGTGGACAACTTTAAGTACGTCTGATTACACCTGGCATTAACATGCGTCTCCACATGCGTCCTGAGTGACCACTTGTGATCGGATCTCACTTCCCCGCTCTATATGCAAATAACACGGACATCATTTCCGTTCGCAAAGACCAAATTCGTTCGTTATTAACCAGCAGGAGGACCGGACTCAACTTGTTTGATAACAGGATAAATATTCAGGATATATATAAATATTCCGCGTCGGAATAGAGAGAGAGAGGAAGAGAGAGAGAGAGAGAGAGCGAGAGAGAGAGAGAGAGAGAGAGAGAGAGAGAGAGAGAGAGAGAGAGAGTTATATGCAGTGATCTCCCCGCAGCTGCGTCTCTCCATTGAGAGAAGCTGTGCGCATTTACGCACGAGACACAGCAGCATAACTTCATTGATTAATTAAATCTCCGACACGCCGACAGCAGCGGTCAGGATCTAATGTTAATAATGTTCTGTTTTCTTCTACACAACCAACAGATCAGCTGTTACACACAGTCCAGGTTCATACTGTTTTTAGTAAAGCAGCCGTCCTCCTGATAAATCCTGAGCTCATCATGTCCAGCAGCACAGCAAAACTAAAACCTGTCGTTATCAACTTGACAGGAAAGAAGAAACTATCTAGCAACGTTTATCTTCTTAAATATTTTTTAGACAGATAAGTGAAAAACAAGTTAGTTTCTGGTTTTGGCTTAATTACTATTCTCATTGTCGATTTGAAGAGGGAAATGGGTTAGGGGAACGGGAAAAACGTTTTTTAATTCACATGGAAAACAAATTAATTTGTTTATCCTGTTATTAAACAAGTTGAACAGTTTTGGACCCGGAGGTAGCAATGCAATTCCCTGCCAAGTCTGCCGGAAAATAGAGGACGTCAGGTGAGTAGGCGGTCCTTCAGTTGTCCCAGGACGCATTGCGTTTACATTGCCAAATGAATGTGGTCACATGCGGCCCAGACCACCTCCGAATGTGGTCTTTGAGTGATCGGATCTCAATCCGTCCTCAATGCGTCTTGGGTGCATTTACACCTTTATTTAGAGCTGTCCACTTGTGATCGGATCACCGAGACGGATGTTAATACCAGGTGTAAACAGGGCTTATGTCCTAAATTAAATAAAAGTTAACTTGAAAGTTATTTAAATGTTTTATCTTAATTAAGGAGGTCCTTGTTTACACTTAAAGAATTTATCCAATTTTCTTTTTCTCACAATTAGTCACTTTTAACAGTAGAATCTGAAATTTTCATTGCCAATTTCCCTTTTTAATGCCAAAAGCCAACCTTAATGCTTACCTTTAAAGTCACACTGAAACGGAAATTAGAGCGTCTTTAGCTCTACAGCTTTGTGACGTAGTTCAGAGGGACACTGAATATATGAGACAATATATGAATATATTGTCTCATTGCACAAAATATAGACATACAATTATTTTAACAGTTTCAAGATTTGCAATGTTTTAAGAATCACCTCTTATCAATAAATACCTTAAATACCTTAATAACTTTTTTTTTATTATACTCAATTGTTTTCACAGACACATTCAACATATTAGGAATAATTTGACCAAGTACAGAACAAGCACTGATCTCACTTATGTGCCTAGTTGGTTAAAACAAGAAACTGAAGCATCTCTCTTTTAGTCATGAATATCACCAAATAGAATATCCTCAGCATGGCATTAAGTTTATATATCAAGCATAATCCACTTACTATATTAGTGTAGTATATCATACATCTAATGTTGAATATCTAGATGTAAATTCTATAGAACCCTTCAGTAACTCCACTGTCTAAAGTAGCCTAGAGAGAAGCGTTAGCGTAGCATTGCCAAATGGCTAGCATAAAAGAGTAATTAGCTAGCGTTAGTAGTCTCAAAGTTATTAATATAATATCATTCAATACATCCACAAAAACCAACATTAACAAAGCAGACAAAGCCAAATAAATTGATTACTTACGATGCCTCAGCGAAAGTCTTAGAAAGTGGATGACAGCTGAATGTTTTTCGCTTAGTCACTGTGCCTTTCAATAAAATGGTGGATGTAAACTGATGCACATAAAATGCCGGGCTTAGTCGACATAGAAACAATGGCAGGAGTCACTAATCACGACATCAAAATAAGAGTAAAGTTGCTGGAAATAGAATATTAGGCTAAATAAAAGGGTAAATAACTGCATCCAGGTAAATGCCTGCTTCTAATATCAAATCTGATGTAACTATTGTTATCATTATCTATGCTATCAAATATGTTTAAACTGGACAATAAACAATAATAACTGTTAGTCTTGCCCTTTCAATGACGGTAACCCTTGCTATTTCAACCTAGCTAGCATTTAATTTGCTAGTGCAGTCTCCAAGTTGTAACAATAATACATCTATATTTCAATTTCATGAATTGCATTCACCAAACTTATGCAGGCTAGCTAAAATAAATATGATTTAATCAGTGTTTTCAGAAAATGGATTAAAGCCAAAAGAGTGTTTTTACTGAGTCTGGACTGACTAGTGGTAGGATATTAAATAAAAGACAAAAATCACTGTATTCCTGCTGATCATATGAACATTGATTATTATTAAAACGTAGCTGCAGTAATGTTTTCATTACTGTTACTTTTATCACACAGCTAAATCTTGCTATTTCAACCTAGCTAGCATCTCGTCAAGTTTTAATCAAATACTATTAACCTACTGTACACTGTAAAAAAAAAAGTTGTTTCACAGAAATTTACTGTATTATTTTACAGGTTTTTTTTGTTTTTTCTACATTAAGTGTAAATGCCATAAAAACACAGTAAATTATTTTTATTAAAATATTCACCATAAAATAAAAGCTGTAATCTGTAAATTAATATAATGGAATATTAGTTTTTTAACAGGATTTTTCAATTACTTAATGGTCTTGAATATTACATTACATTGAATTCTATGTAAAAATACAAATAATACACATCCTATTACTGAATGTAAAATTAAGGCAACTTTCTGTTTTCTTTTACTTTAAATTTCATGTAAAAAAAAAAAAAAGTAAAAAAAGTAAAAAAACATTGTCAAATAATGGTAAAAATCCTTTAGTTATTCTACAAAGATTTTTTTTTTAAATACAGATATTCACTGTAGACATTATCTGCATTTTTACAGTCCAACTGTTGTAAAATAAAAACAAAAAAAAAAAAAAATATTGCTAGAATGCTAAATAAATGTATAAATGTGCACAAAAAAATGAAAAACATTGCAGAAATACCTTAAAATTACCTAATTTAAATAATGGCTTGTTTTATACAGTATTATTTTGTAAATTCATAGAATTATCCAATTTATCCTTAAGACTGCCCCATCAAAGCACAAATTTCTGGTTGTGAAACACAAAAAAATTATATTAATTATAAAATTATATTCAAATTATCCTCCTTGAACACCCATTAAAGGTATCTTGAGAGCTTTAGGCTTTAATTGTATGTGATTGTCTCATCTATTTACAATAAATTCCTGCTAAATACTGGTTTTATACTGTACAAAAAATAGGATCATGTGAAAATGGCATACAAAAACATAATTTCAATAATCATTACTTCATATAAACATTATTTGAAAGTAATTACAAGCAACTGTCTACAGACTTTTCCAATTAATGTATGATATTAACTGTATATAAATAGTATTTGACAGTAATTACAAGCAACTATCCAACATATCCGTCTGACACTCTTCTTCAGAGGGATATTTCTTATATATTGTGTGTACACTGCCATCATTCTTCAGAACCTGCCACTTATAGGGTGCTTGAGGCTAAAGAGAGCTCTTGTATTTAGGTCTTGATGCACAACATATATGTGTTGGGGCTACATATCAAATCAAATGGTGATAAAAATGTATGTTTGTGTATCCTATGAAACCCTTTTTTGCTGCTGTGCATCATTAAAAAAGTGATATACACTTATTTGTGAGGGCTGACGACTTCATTTGTTTGTTTTTGTGAGATGATGCCAAGACAGTGTTTTTTGTTACCATACATATTGACATGTGCAACACATGATAGGGATTTAATCACATTATTTTATATATAATGTGTATATTTGTTGTTTGTTTTTTATTTTAAACTGTATATTCTGCATAATTCAAACATTATATTGCAAGTCAAAAACTGAAAATCACTCTCTTGCCTAAAGCTTGTGAAAAATACTGCACCAGAGTTTTAACTGGTTCCAAATGTAGAGACTACTACATCACTCCAAATTAAGCATCCCAACACAGGATACCAGTCAGTTTTACGAATGGTTTTAAGATTTTGTTGATCACATTTAAAGGACAGCTTGCTCTGGCAGTTTTATTTAGCTGAATGGCCTATTTGCATTATTGTATATATTGAGCATTAACAGCTAACGTTTTGAGACATGAAAGGGTGTCTTCTAGTGAAGTGTGTGCAACCCAGGCTTTGAAGACAGTGTCTAGCAAGACCTAGAAAACAATGCAAGACAGGATTGAGCTCAAAGCTTGTTGAAAGCATTTTCTCATACCTGCGCTGATTTTCTCTCAAGCTTAATATTACCAGACCGTTTCTGATTCAGACAAGACAGCTTATGAATTGACAGCTTTTCATGACAGAGCTTCACTGTTCTGTTCGCAGTCCCTCACTAGTTCAAAGTCAATGTAACTCAACCACAGCAGAATGGTCTCTTTCTCTTTAATCAACTGTGTGACAAATGCGATCCTTCAAGATCAGGCAAACAAGATGGTATTTTTCCTTGATGATGCTTGATGTTTGAATAATTTCAGTGTTCTAAATTAATGGATGTATTAGTCTACACAATCCACAGCTGAAAAAAGTAATCATCAGCAGTATGTGTAGCTTATAGTCCATCAGCATATTTTTGCAGCTGTTAAAACCCACTAGCTTTGTGCTAACTACTGCAACTGGAGGAAGTTCCTCTTCTTCTACTACTTCTGCTTCAAAACTCTCACCTTACTCAAAGGCACAACCGGGTGGCAGAATGGCAGAAGTCATACAACATCCACACACATTAATACTACAAAATTATGAACCCTAGATCCTGGAAAACATGTTAGATCAGATTATTTATTTTTGCTCAAATAGTTAATTAATGTGAAGTTAATTTATAAAGTTAATCAACCTGCATGATGTTCTTTAGTTTTATGCTGACATTCCAAATTGTAGTTGATTTAATCCCCCCCCCCCCCAAAAAAAAACCCAACAACAAAAAAAAACAAGGTATGAACTGAACCACAAATAGTTGTATTTATGAATCCTAACCATAGCCATCCCTAGTTGTAGAGACTAACTAACGTGCAGTTCTCTCATGACATGGCTTGCCATTGTACCCTTTTCTCTCGTGCTTTAAGTGCTTCTTTCATGGTGACTGACTTGTGACTTAATTGACTTTTCCTGCTTGACGTTTGGCATTGACTTGACTTGGCTTACTTGAGTCTAAGTTACAGTGAGAGTGATTTAAGACTTGCTTGAGCCTTTAAGGTTAAGACTTGAGACTTGCTTGCGACTTGCACATGTGTAACTTACTCCCACTTCTGATATTTGTGAACATGAACTACTTTCTCCCAAAGCCACAAACCAGAGACATAAGACTCCAATTTGTGATGCCATCCTGAATAAAGTCTGGAGCTGCTTCATATACAATGAATGTGAAACTAATTTTGTAATTTTTTAATACCCAAATAAGCTTATTCTATAATAAACTTTCATATCTGAAACATAAAATGTACCTGTATGCTAGGCTTGGGCAATGTCTACAGAATTACTTTGTAAAGCAAGCAGTAAAAGGTAATTTTATGATATATTCTGGTTATTAAACATCTTGAAATCTCATACATCTCAAATGGGGATCTGTATTGAATGGATTGCACAATATTGTAAAATGTCAGTAGAAAAATGTATATATTTATTCAGTGTCAACGTTGATATAAAGATACTTTTACAAAGACCTTCTGGTTTTTGTACATTCAGAACTCCATATATTAATGAAATGTCTGTAGATATATTGGGGAGTTGCTTGCAATTACTGTCACATAATGTTTATATAAAGTAAACCCTATACAGTAATGGGAAAAGCCTGTAAATATATTGGAGAGCAGCTTGTAATTACTGTTAAATAATGTTTATATAGAGTTAACCTCATACATTAATGAGGAAATGTATGTAGATATACATATAGGGATCTACTGTAAATAGATTGAATAATCACATAAAATAAAAGCTTAAATCTCTCAAGATACCATTAATGGGCGTTAAAGGAGGGTAATTTGAATGTAACTTTACATGATTTTTCTGTGTTTTACATCCAGAAATCTGTACTTTGATGGGGAGTTCTTGTGGATGGATTGGATAATCTTATGAATTGTCTTCATTTAAATTAGGTAATTTTAAGGTAGTTCTGCAATCTTTTTCATTTTTTGTGCAGATTTATACATTTGTTTAACATTCTAGCAATGTTTTATAATGAGATTTTTTTTATTTTATAATGGTTGGACTGTAAAAATGTAGACAATGTCCAAAGTAAATATCTGTATTTTTAAAATACATCTCTGTAGAATAACTAAAGGTTTTTCACTGTTATTTGACGGTACATGTTTGGCAACTTTTGCTGCCAGACTTTTTACCATTTTTTTTATGATTTCTTTTTTTTACAGTGTACATCCACAGAAAACAGCAAACACAAAACCAACATAGCTGAAATAAATTGAGTACTTACAAATCTTGTTTTAATGAGGAAGCTTAAAAAGTAGATGAAATGCAGAATGTTTTTTGCTTATTCACTGTTATTTTAACACAACAACACAAAATGGCAGGCTTTACAAACCTATTGGACTTGTGGAATAAGCGTCACTTATCACAGCAGTACATTTAAGGATGTCAGTGCATTTTTATTATACCTGCTTCTAATCAGATTATATCTGATGTACGTACTTTCATTTAGCTTATGTTTAGCATCTTAGCTGCAGTCTCAGGGTTGTTAATTTAATAACTTACCGCTCACAGGGCCGGCTCAAGGCATAGGCCATATAGGCGGTTGCCTAGGGCGCAGATGGGCGCTGGTCACCCTCAAAGGAAAAAATAAATAAAAAATAGATAAATAAAAATTTGCCAGTGGGTGCACCTCCCTATTTTCTGCCTTGGGATAAAATATGAACAAATACACAAAGAAAGATAGAAATACACTTTGCACCCCTGTTCCTCACAATTTTCCATCTGCCCTGCATCTGTACTGTGCACACTGGAACAGAGGGATGATGCATTACAGACAGACAAAATCTGTGACGAGATGTCAAGAGGCAGATATTCACATTTTATTTCATTATGAAAAGGTCCAAACCTTCAGGTGCACAAGGAAGAAAACGGACAAAAGAGGAGGAGGAAAAGAAAGCCCAATATAGGGGTATGTCGTCTTATGTTCACATTAAAAAGCAGTTTTGTGTGTAATGTTTCATCTGTAGCAGCTAGCTAGTTAAGTAGCAATAAAGCTAATGCTAGATAATGATGCTACAATATCTGCTGGACTCAGATAACGTTACAGATTGAAGGATATGAATCTTAATGGCAGCCAGTAGCAGGTATCTGGATAACTGCTCCTTCCTACAATGTAAGGCATTGTGCTGAAATTTCACTGACCAATATCAGTGATAATTGCTAACACTATATCCATAAACACATAGATTTCTGCACTGAGTTGCACCAGCTATGTGTAAGTTGGCATCATAGCACATTGTTAGTAAGCTAGATCGACACAACTTAGTAATAATTTACGTTATAACTAAGTTTGAATTTACACACAGCTGGTGCAACAGGCTGCAGCAGTTATTTGTCTACTCTGCAGCTACATGTGTTTGCTTGTAATAATCTAATATCTACTCTGTAACTGTCCAGATGCACTTAGGAAATACCTGCAGAAGCCTCTAGCTGCTGGAGAAGTTACATCTGATCTCCCATCTACACCACTTTCTGAAGCAGGTCAGTTCAGCCGGTTATTTGTGGTCTCTGTTTAACTGATATTACACTGTTATGTTGTCATTATTACTGTTGTTGTTGTTGTTGAAGAATGTTACAGTTACGCATTTTTACTGATTAAATGTAGGTTCTAGTCAAATTAAATAAAGTTTATTTGTACAGTGCTACTTTATATGCAGTAGAATGACACAATGGACTTAATGCAGTGGTGTAACAGTCTGGATGTTCTGTATGTTTGAATACAGCTACAGGTGAAGCAACATCTAACATCATATCAAACACTCCAGCTACCTGCAGTTAAACACAGCCTGCAGCAGGTGAGTCCTGTCATTGTATGTTACAGCTGCAGTTATGTAACTAATGTCAATATGGACAAATTCCACACATTCAACACATTTTACTCAAATTCTATCAAATATTCACAATCAGTTATGAACATATGTAGCTCATCCTGTACATCTGGAATGTTTTGTCCACAAACAGATGCTGGGGAATCCATTTTAAATAGTAAGAAAGAGAACACAGCTAATTTAAATATAATCACTATTAGACTGGAACCATCTATGTTTATTCAAGATGTCTACAGGACACATTAAAGCTTGAATAACTTATTTCCATCAAAAATAATTTAAACCTGGACTCTTGACCTTTTTTCACTCTTGTAATTGAACAGTATTGGTCAACTGTTTTCTATAATTTATGCTTCAGATGAGTTTACTGCCTGATGTGTTATAATTTATGAATCATTGTGTGTTCTTACTAAAGGATTAATAACTATATTTGCATGTATGTTTAGATTTGCCTGCAGGTGAGGGAACAACAGACACAACATACACTGCTACTCTACAGCCTGCAGACACCATCAACTGGAACAGATCCTGAAGTATGTGAGTCCATCAAGGCAGCAGCTATAGATCCTGTCTGATATGGTGAGGACAGAGATAGTCAGCAGAGGCCATATCAGGTCAAATAAGACTCTACATTTCCAAAAGGAAAAAAGGACCAAATCCTTATCTTGCCTAGGGCACCAAAATGGCTAGAGCTGGCCCTGTACTTTATTTTACAAATTTTCAGAGTAATTTGCAGATGTTTAATGGTTCATTTTTAGGACATTTTACAGAAAGGTTTGGTACAAAGTATAATAAACAACTTTAAAAAGTTATTTTACTAACAGAAAATAGTCAGTTTGACCAAGATGGAGCATGATGGAGTGCTGCATCATATGACCTGGCCTCCACAATCACCTGTTGTATGTGGTATTTCATAGTTTTGATGTCTTCAGTATTGCTCCACAGTGTAGAAATTGTATTCATTATTGGTGGAGATAATGTTTGAAATGATCTCCATCAGGTCTTTTGGATTACAAGGATTTTATCACAACCATGACTGAATGATAACTTGAACAGTGGCTGAAAATGCCTGTCGTTATTATAATAATAATGAACTTAATTTCTAAAGCACAGAATGCAACACAAAGTTCTCAACATAAAACCAAAGAATTATACCATTCAAACATTATATATCATTATTAGACTAATTAGTTAACTTAGTTAGTGAATCCAGTTTAGTACGTTTACTGTAGTTGTCTCTGTATGTGTGTAACATTTGTTTTTCTTACACTCTGTCAGCTTTAACAACAGTCTGACCAGCGTGCGGTCCAGAAGAGACATGACCTGGCTGTGGAAGTTTGCAGGCAGGAAGCCATTTTGGATCGGAAACACATTTTCTTATTTAGGAAATTTCCCACTGCATACCCAAAACATCCCTTTTTACATCTGTTGCAGGGTACAAAGTTTTAGTTTTCAGATCACTCTGGTCTAGATGGGAAGCAGCCAGAAGATGGCAGCAGAACTCCAAAGATCCTCAACAATGATCCAATATACAGTCAGTATAATGACAGTCGTGACTGTATTCCCCTACAGTTCCCCATAAGAAGCTCCAGGTTTAAGAAAAACAAACAAACAAAACCACACAGTCTGACATCTATTCTGTATCAGGCTGTTCCAGCTCTACACTGAAGCTACATGTTTAAAGAGAGTAAAATATTTAAACCAAGACATGTTTTTTTTGTTTGTTTTTTTAGGTCTGAACCATTCCATTAATGGAAATATTCAAGATTTCTTTTGCATTATTTCACATGCATTTCTCCAGAATTTAGCCTGACACATTTTATTTATAGGGAATCTCTTGACTATTTCACCTGAAATCCCTGAAAACTTAGATATTTATTGTAACAGTAATTTTAAAAGAATCAATTTCAAACCTTAGAAAAATCTAAGAGACTACAAATATGTGCATTTGTCCATACGTCCTTCTGCAAAACAAGGCAGGTTTATTAAGCACATTTAGAGAAGGTGAAACAAATTTAAAGAATACACCAAATTTTTCCAATTTCAAACACATTAAAATATTGTTAATCATGAGGTTTATAAAAAGTTGACTATCGTGTACATCCTATCAGAATGCTTGAAGATAAAGTCAGAAGATTCATCCTCTTGAACAATGAACAAAAGTTTATTTTCTCCAAAATCAAAGGATTTGCATTCATGAACATAAAGGGAGAGAAAAAACACACACATGGGCTTTTGAATCTGAAAGAAAACAAAGACAAGATTCAAGTTCAATTAGTCTCACATGTCCATTGAAAACCCCACGAGCTGGATCTCCACAAGCTGCTCCACTGAAACTCAACACACATTAATCTGTTCATCGCCGGCTCAAGTTCACTGAGAGATATTTACTGCTATCAGCCCCGTCATAACAACCTGTGTGAATCCTGTGTTGAAGTCATATTTAATGCAATGTACATTAGTTTTTATATTTTTGTCATAATAAAGATTGCTGCACAAATTGAAATATGTGGATGAAAATCTGCAGTTTAACTTTATGTATGAGGTTTAAATTCAGCTTTCTGCATAAAACCGAGGTAAATCTGTCTATTTCCTCAAGTACACATGTTTTTGTCATGAGAAATAATAAATAGCACCTGTCTGGAGTCTACAAAGAAGAACTGAATGAACTCTCCAATATTTAAAAATACGAAAAAATTATAAAGACCTGTTAGCAGCTGGTTCTTGTTTTGTTGTAAAGGTAATTAAAAATTTTCATCGATACTGTGAGGAAATGATGTTATCTTCTGAAAGAGCCTTGGTGTTTAAAGACCTCAGCTCACTTCCAGAAGATCTGTCAAAGTCACAATTTACCGTTCAATCAGCAGAGTTTCAGTCTGCAAAAACATGTTTATGCACAGAACTTCATTCATTCTAAATGGAAATAGTCGGATATGCTTGAACTACTTCTATTTTTCTTTCACTTAGGACTTTATTCACTTACTAAAAGGTTTTGTAACTGTTACATTCTTCCAGTTGGCAACTTACCTACTGAGCTGATTGAGGCTGCAGTTCAGGCAGCCAGGTGTCTAGGTTTAAAATAAAAAGCTTACTGTATTTACCTTATGTATCCAAAATATACAGCAAACAGACCTGCAGTGAAGAACTACAACATCACATTCATTACGTTTAAGTTTATTTGTTGTATTGTGAAACGGTCAGCAGAGGGCAGCACAACACCACCGATACTCCTGATGACTCCATCAATACTGCGCTGATTCGATCACATCAATAAAAAACAGAAAAACAGCTGATACAGAAATAATAAACATAAATGATTATGCTGTTGGCTTCTAGAGCGCACAAGAGTTGGTCCGTTTTTCTGGGAATGAAGCAAACTACTTCCAAGAATGAGTGAGTTACACCACAACATTGGTTGTGTAAAAAAGGTGTTAGTTTACTGAATACCAAACTTGTGACCTCAGTAATGATAACTGAATGAACCCTTAGATGCTAGTTCTATGGATAGTGGTGCACTCTCCACAGGTTGTCCGGTAAGAACAGGAATGATGTAGATATAGGTCAATTAATCAATAGGTCAATTAATACAGTTAAAGACACACATAAACTCACTGACATGCCACTCATTTATTGCTGGTAGTTTAGGACACCCTTTTGTGGATGTGGTTACTACATGAAAGGGAATAAACGACACATGTACAGACATTAGGCACGTGCAATAATGATAAACATAAAGTGTGGCATGAAATACATAATGCAATAATAAAATGTAAGGACAAACAGTACAAAGATGCATAAATGAAGAAATACAGTCCTCGTAAGTGTAAGGGAGTATCAACAAGGAGCAACATTTTAGCTTAGAAAACACATATCTGCTACTACTGGTCTAATGCACAGAGAGAGCTTAAGAAATGTGTGATAATCCTTTAACAGACGCACCAACACTCTCACAACACTGCAATATAAACAAATAGCATCCCGACGGCACAGTGATAACTCACCAATAAACATGAATAACATCGTCAGGGATCGTATACATTACAATTAATGCAGTAATGAACATTCCCAAAAGTAAACTGCAGTGACTGTCAAACGTTAATATACAATAACATCACCACTACTGCAACGCCAATTACAACAACAGAATAACTGAGAACTCACATTCTCATGGACGTACAGGGAAAAATAAACCAACAAATTAGAAACAAGAGTCCAGAAACTGTGGCAGCGAATGATGAAAAAGTCCAGAAATTGTTGCCATGAATGTAATAAATCCAGAAAACTTCTCTGACTGAACTCAGCCCTGCCCCGCTTCACTCTGCTAATGAGCAGAGTTGATAGACAGCTGAACGGAGGCCTTTGATTGGTGCAGAGAATCCTGACATTGTCTGTTCACATGCACACCGCGTGCAAAACTGCAGACTGTACATGCGAGTGCGCTGAAAGAGGGATGCCTGTGATGAAACTGATAAAAGTGGGTGATCTTCGGAACAGGTCGTATTTGTCTTTTTTCCCCCAGTGTTTACAGTGAAATATTAACATTATATTAACCAATACAATGCCACATTTGGTCCTTTTACTGTTAATCTTGAATTCATCTTCATCATTCTTAAAGTAGAATATGCTAGTGAAGCTAGCTGTTACTTAGGTTGAAATAATGAGTCAGCTCAGGGACTAAAGTAGCTACCAGTTTACAATTAGCTGTCTGGTTTTAACATTAGCTGAATGAAATCAATAACTACATATTTTATATGATTACCAACAGGTGTGTACCTAAATTCAGGGATTTAGTCTTTTGATAGCCACTACTAGCAGTTATATTCACTTTCATGTTGTGATTAACTCTTTCTTGGTGCAGTGACCAGGTCAGTAACAGCACATTTTACATTCACCATTTTGTTAGAGCAGCACTTTAATTGTAAGTATTTGATTAATTTCAGCTATGTTAGTTTTATCATTGCTGTTTTCTGTGGATGTACAGTGCTGAGCGATATTAAATTAACAACTTTGAACTGCAGCTGAGATTCTAGCTAGGTTGAAACAGCAAGTATTGGATAAGGAACAAGGTAACAGTTAATCCTGGTTTAGTTTGTGTTAAGGTAAACATCATTTAAATGAGAACATATTTCATATGGTTACCAAGAAATGTATACCCAATTTAGTCTTAATTTGATATCCTACTACCAGCAGTTATTTTCCCTTTTATGCTGTGATTTGACTTTCTTGGTGCAGTTCCCATGTCTGTAACAGCCACATTTTATGTCCGCCATTTTGTTAGTGCAGCACAATGACTTAGCAAAAACAACAACCACCTTCAGCTTTATATTTTCAAAAACTTCCTTTTTGAAAG
>NC_056539.1:32275000-32340000 GCF_910596095.1 Thunnus maccoyii | reverse complement strand
CAGATGTGAATATTTTCTGGTTTTCTTGGTCTTTGGGTTTTGGGATGTTGGTCAGAAAAAACATGATGATTTAAGAGCAGATGAGTTGCAGCATCAGAACCAGTCATTTACATCATTACAATAATATAAAACTGATATCTATTAGTTTTCTTTACTTAAAATCACCACAGTAATTTAATATAACTCTTGCATAAAGTTGGGGGAATCAAAATCGAAGCATCAGAAGCAGAAATAAACTTCCTCTTAATCCCTAGTATGAGTTAAACTACAAAAACACTGGATCCCACAGTTCCCAGAATGCAGCTCTTACTGTTGTCTCTTAGTTCGACCTCGCTGCCTGGTGAATGAACCCTGATGACATCACTATGACATCATCGGACTGGACAAAGCTCCTCCAGAGCCACAGATTATATTAATTATATACAAGCTGAGAGCGACTAATCATCACTAGTAAGTGTCCTATTAAACAAAGACCTCATATGTTTATTAAAAGATTAAAAAGTGGAGGTTTGCTGGACTGACTTGTGTGATTCTGGACGTTTGAGAAGTGATTTAGACTTTACTGGTGGAGGTTTTAACACAGAGCTGTCTGACTGTGTCGAGGCAGCAGCAGCAGCAGCAGCGGCGCCAGGCTCGACCTCGCTGATCCACGCTGCCTGCCTGCCTGCAGATGTCCCCTCACAGCAGGCGGGAAAAAAAAAAAAAAAACCCCTCGCACACTAACTCATCACAGTTGGAAACGGCTGGACAGAAAGTTCTGGATCAACATCACAGAGATCAGCCTGGCAGCAGGTCAGCTGAATCAAACAATTCAGTCACATTAAATCTACCCTGAAGCTGCCGTCTGTCAAACACAGACACTCTCATTTCTCTAACGATGGCCGCCTCCAACTCTTACAGGAAGAAGCTCAGATACTAAGAACTCCACACTGATGTGGATGAAAATGAGTGCAAGTTAAGTTCACTGGGCAGTCGGTACTGGTCTGCAGGGCCTTTATGGAGTTGGTCTGCATGTATCCCCCCCCCCCCCGCTGGGTGGGACAGACTGGGAGAGGCCACCTGCTGGGAGGTCGAGGGCGACACACATTTTAGTGTGTTCATCTCCTGCATATATGAGGTTGAGTTATCTGTCACTGTTAAAGGACAGATTCACAATTTTTATTTCAAGTGTAACAGCAGTCAGGTGTCCATATGAGGTTTTTCCTCGCTGTAATCATTCCTCCTGTTCATACTGGATATTAAAAGATCCTTCAAATGTGCTTTTTAATGGAAGTGATGGAGGACAAAATCCACAGTGTGTCCACACAGTCATTTAAAAGTCTCTGTGAAGCTTCTATTCAGCTTCAGCAGTCTGAGTTAGTCATATCAAGTGGATATCTGACACATTTACAGTCTTTTTAGCATCAAATTCCCTCTTTGTGTTTCCTCGGACAGTGTTTCCCTGTTGAGCTGCAGGTGGAAGTATAGTAACAAAAAGAGGAACTTTGGCACTAAAAAGACTGTAACGTTGAAAGATATCTACTTGATTTGACTCATTTGGACGCTGAAGCTTCATATTAGCTTCAAATAAACTTTTAAATACATTTTTTTGCACAGAAGGAGGACTGTGGATTTTGTCCTCCATCACTGACATTGTAAGGTCATTATGAAGGGATCTTCTAATGGTCAGTATGAACAGGAGGAATGATTACAGCAAGAAACACAGGTTTAATGTTTATTTGGGCTCCTGACTGTTGTTTTAAGACACTTGAAAAACTGTGAACTCGTCCTTTAAGTGAGAAGTAAAGGAAATGTTAACTCAAATAATAAGTTGGACTATGAGGAACAGCACTGTTGTTGTGTTTCAATTAGAGCTGCAACAAACTATTTTGATAATAAATTAATCACTTTGAGTCATTTTTTAAAGAAAAAAAGTCTTGCTTCTCAAGCAGGAATATTTTCTGGTTTCTTTTGTCTTCAATGACAGTAAACTGAATATCTTTGAGTTGTGGACAAAACGAGACCTTTGAGGACGTCGTCTTGGGCTTCAGGAAACACTGATCGACATTTTTTACCATTTTATGGACCAAACAACTATCAGAGAATAATCAAGACTACAGCTAAATTGATATAAAATAATTGTTAGTTGCAGCTCTAGTTTCCATCCACCCAGATTATTTTCAATTTATACCTAAAAACCCTGAGTGAAATATTGCGTTTGGCCTGGCTGATGTGGAAAAGAAGAAGAAGGTGTATTGATAAAAACAGACTTAGTGAATAAATGAAGAGCTGAAAACATCAGATCTGTGTGGAGCGATGATGAGGAGACTGTAACCTTCCTCACATGAATACATGAAACAAACAGAAATGTCACATTTCCATCATGTTTTCCATCGTTTGGGCTTTGACTGGCGCTCTTTTGGTGACATCATCTCGTTGTTTTCTCTTCTTCTGCGACAGTTTAACGGCACCGACTGAAGAATTAGCGTCACCTGCTGTTTCCTACTCCTAATATTCACATAACACGGTTAAAATCTGTGCTACATTTGGATGGAAACCTAAAGGTTACAGATGAAGAGCATCAGCATTCGTTTTGCATCAGTATGTGACCATTAACGAGGCCGCATTAAGACCATAATAATAAACAGGAAGTATCTGGAAAAGGAGAGCCGCCGCCCTCCCAACAGATTACCTTTACATCTGTATCTGTATCAGGCTACATTATCTGGAAAAAACACCTAATAATCTAAGATGTAAACAGACTCCGGACCACATTTGGAGGTGTAAATCCAAAGACTCATGGATCAGATGTCATTGTCCAGATAACGTAGCCTGATACGGATCACATGTTAACGCCATGTGTGTAGCAGAGAGTCCGGTGGTACGGTAACTGTAGTCTGTTAAGCAGATAAAGGAATTCCCTCCCTGTCAGTTTCTCACTCTGATACCTTCTTATGTTCCCCCTCCAGCCGAGTGTCAGAGTTTCAGTGACTCTGTATGTATGTACACTATGTATGTACTGTATGTACCTAACTATGTGTGTAATGTCAGCCGGATTTGCTCTGCTTGTTCACAGCTGTATTTCTAGTGACAATGACGTGGTTACAGATACAATGCAACGTCTACTTGTAGCGTTCAACAGGTATCAAAGATTGTAGAGAACTATTTTAAATGGGAAGCTAACGACAGGAAAATGTAACATCCTGACACGAGAGAATACAGACAACAGGTGTGTTTCCATCCAGATGTTTCACAGATGCTAAACATAGAGACATTCCTACATAACACGGCATTTATGTTGAATGTAAAGCTGAAACAATTAGTTAATTATCCAATTGGTTGATCTACAGAATATTAATGATGTGTAATGCTTTGGTATAGCTGCTTTTCTCAGGTTTATTTCATTGTAAATTGAATATTTTGGTAGTAAAGATGTAACTATGGGCTCTGGGGAACCATGTTCCCTGTTTTTTCGCTGTTTTCTGACTTTTTACAGACAATAGTCACCAGATTCATCAGTGACACTAAAAGCTACTTGAAGCCAAAGTTAAATGAGTTCATTAGTTGTTTCTACACATGCACGGTGGTGTTTTTTTTTTTTGCCAGTCTTGGCTAGTTGATGGTAGCAAAAGGCCAAATGCTGCATCTTACACCACTTGAAATAAGAGAAGAAGAAGAAAAGGGAAGTAGAAGCAGGTCATTACACTTGAATCTTCTCAAATTTTTCCATCTCAGCCAAATGTAAAAGCATATTTCAGATATTC
The DNA here is from genome assembly GCF_910596095.1 of Thunnus maccoyii. Classification (NCBI taxonomy): domain Eukaryota; kingdom Metazoa; phylum Chordata; class Actinopteri; order Scombriformes; family Scombridae; genus Thunnus; species Thunnus maccoyii. The sequence continues at coordinate 32,336,257 of NC_056539.1, read as the reverse complement.
TGCCTTTTAGAATATTGTCTATAATAACATTTGGTCGAAAGACTCGTCTGAGATCACTGTCCAGCCTACACACTCACACCTACTGCACAAGTGGGGACCCAAAAGACACCCTACACCCTGCTCCGGATAGCACAGGAGTAGGGTTCAGTTATGGGATTTGCTGCTAGGTGGTGTATGTTTATATCATATCGGGACTGAAAGGGAGAAGATTTTCGTCACTGTGGAAGAAATGCAGGAGGATCTGGACACTGTGACAAAATATGGCAACAGGAAATGTTTCCAGGAACGGGAGACGCACTGGCAGAACTTTCAAGGGGATTAGAAAGGTACCACTGAAAGATTTATTACGACAGGCTCTGGCTCATAGTTTTGATTTTGTGGTGAATTTACTTCACGTTTCAGTCTCAACATTCTCATTAACCTTGTTTACAGATGTTTTCAGGTCTGTCCACAACCTGTCCAGCAGCAAACAGACAAATTTAGAGACCAGCTGGTGAAGAAGGTGGAACATCTGGCAGCTAAACAGACAGATGTGTTTCTCAGGAGTTGGTGGAGACCAAACCAGAGCTAAAAGAAGAGTGAATATTGGACTTACAGTGGGGGAAATAAGCATTCATATGAAATTAAGACCAGACATTGGTATTGATGTGCATTCAATTAGAATGACACAGGAAACTGAAACGTAGTTAATACTTGGTGGAAAAGCTTTTGTTCGCAATGACGGCTTCAAGACGTTTCCTGTACGAAGAAACTAATCTCTCACAGTGTTCAGGGGGTCTTTTGGTCCATTCTTCTATGTAGACAGACTTCAAATGTTGAAGAGTCCGGGGGCCAGCTGGTTCCTTCCATAAATGTTCTATTGGGTTCAATGGTTGGGTCTTTCCAACACCTTTATTTTCTTTCTATGGAACCAGTTGAGAGTCTCCTTTGCAGTATGTTTTGTATTGTCCTGGTGGATGGCGACAGATTCTTCTCAAGAATATCCCGATACGTGGCTCCACTCATCTTCCCTGCTGGTACCATGAGAAGAGAAACAGCTCCATACCATGACGCTTCCACCTCCAAACTTCACTGTAGGTACATTTAGGGTTGTATGTAGAGCCATTTCTCCTCCAAACATGGTGTTTTTGTCCGGTCTGACTACGTCACATTCTTCCAGTAATCTACAGGCTTCTCCGAATGTTGCATAGCAAACTTCAAACGAGCTTCAACATGTCTTCCCTTCAGTGATGACGTCTTACGGGGTGATGGTGCATGGAGACCGTGGTCGTGCTTGGATGCCTGGTCAGCAATCTTGCGAGGAGCTCCCGTGCGTAGCCGGCTGACGGTGGAGTGATGCTGCTTCTAATTGCGGATACTGGCCCCACTGGTGCTCATGGGAACATTTAGAAATCAGTCGGTAAACCGCGCCGTTCCTATGTTGCTCAACAATCTTGTTCCAAAGGTCTTGGCAGAGCGATTCGCCTCTAATCATCATGAGATGGTTCTAGTGTGACAGCTCGGTAACAAACGATGCGTTCACAGATGACTAACCCTTTTTAAAAGAGTGGAAGCACTAACAGCCACATGCAGCTGATTCTAATTAGCACAGGACTAATCAGAGCTTTCTCTAACTGCGTGTGCAATACTTTTTTTCCTGCGTCATCCCAATTTAAAGCACAGAACTTTTTTTATTGATTGTAATGTTATGATTTCTGTAGCTGTGTTGCCTTATTAAGTCAATACTAATGTCTGGTCTTAATATCATATCAATAGCTGCACTGGAAATATGTTACTGCCACTGTATATTCATCAGGTGGACACAGATGATCATGTTGACGTGTGTCTGCCAGACATGTTAATATGTGTTTTGCAGCTTTAAGTTTGTTCAAAATGTGCATGAAAACAGTTGGATGTAAACAAACTGTTGCTACGAATGACTAGAAGGAAGGAAGAGAGAGAAAGACACGCAGCTGTTGCTTCCTTGATACGAATCTGTTCTGCATTCTCGCTTTTTAACAGACCCACAAACACACAAACACACACACACACAAGCCCAGACATCTACTGTAGTGGACACACACACTCTTACTGTAGTCGAAGTTGCGGGGCTCCTGCTCTCTCCTTCCTCCTCTTCATCTTGTGTCCCGGGACAAAAGGCTCAGCTGTAATCTTTAATAATCCACTGAACTGCATGAGCTCATCCGTCCGTCAGAGACATACTGAGCACACCATGGCTCCATATAAACCCAAAAAACTGTTCCAACAGTTAGTCCCGCATGAGTCAAACCACTGACAGCAGTTTTATATATAAAGGAATGACCGGAGTGTGTGTGTGTGTGTGTGTGTGTGTTACGTCAGCACCTGCTCTTATCTACACACAGAGAGACACACAGTTATGTGAAGTATCTGGGGTATAGTGTTCCTTTACCAGCAAGCTGAGGCTTGCTGAGTCACAAACTATCAGACCGCCTCAGAACACACACACACACACACGATCTGCGGAGCGACGGCGGACCACACACACATTTATCTGTGCTGAATAAACAAACTCTGTGTATATGACATCACTCTTCATTTGGGATTTCCTCTTTCTCATTTTGTCTCCCCCCCCCGTCTAAAGAATCTACAGCAAGTGAAAAAAAACACACACGTTAGATCCTTAAAAGTCCGTCTCGCATCCAAATAATCCCCCGAAAAACATCATCAACTTCTGAGTGTTTCCATCGTGTCAGATGAAGAGGAAACAGATCCTTCAAGTTCTGACATGTTGGTCGTAGCCGGACCCTTCGAGCTCCGACCAGAGAGGCTCAGAGGGACTCTCCAGCCCGCATGTCCCCCCCCCCAGTAACGGAGAGCTTTCCTCGGGTACAGTCAGCCCCGGTAATCCCCCTCCTGGTTCCTGGAAGTCTCAGCGTGTCTGATCGCTGTGATGAGATGAGAGGACTGACTGAGTCCTTGACAAACATCCGCGAGAAGGACGGACAGACAGACGGAGGGAGGGAGGAGGGAGAGGGAGGGGGGAGGAGGGAGGGAGGGAGGAGGTGGGAGGAGGAGGGAGGGAGGAGGGGGGAGAGGGAGGAGGAGGGACGTCTCATATCTTCTTTTTACTCATTCAAAACTATTATTTGTGGTTTTACACAATTACACAGATTTGGAGGCATTTGATCATTGTTGCAGCAGCAGAAAAAAGCTTTTATTGGTTAAATGGTTGTTTTCATTCAATCATTTGGTCTTCAGAAAGTTTATTTTTCATTATAAACGAGAGACAAACACATGAGGAAAAAAATCCTCATGAATATCAGATTATAAACAGATTATAATTCTGTTGTTTCATTGTTTATTGTTTATGACTTTTAATTTTTTTACTTAATGAAATAAACAAACAATATTTAAAAAATAGTTTATTCATTTAAATACTTGAATAACTTTTAAAAAAGTTAATTTTTTAAAGGACTTTTCAAAAATAAATTGTAAAATTTATAAATTATAAAATTATAAATTAAATATAAACAAATTATAATTTTTTTATGACTTTTATTTACTTTCAAAAATTTCTCTTTATAAGTACGTTTATTTATTTATTTATTTATGACTTTTTAAACAAATATTTTTTTATTTTTACTGACTTTATGACTAAAGAAAACATTTAAATGATTGTATTATTAAACACTTTTAATTGAATTAATTTAATAATTTTTTACAACCTATTTTTAAATGACTTCACTTTTTAAAAAGGAGTTTATTTTTTTTTACTTTAAAAAAATAGATAATTTTTTAATTTTTTCAATGTTGTTAACTTTTTAAAAACTTCTCTTTATAAATTACTTTATTTTTAATTAATTTTTAAAGTGAATTTATTTATTTTTTTTTTATGATTTTTACAATACTTTATAAAAAGTAGTTTTTTGGTTGTTTTAAAGAGTTTTAATGAATGTTTCCAGTTCCAGTATCATCCAGCAGCAACAAACACGACTTTTTGATCGAAAATTAAAAGTTTGGGTGAAAATCTTTAATTAATTTGCTCCTTTTTTAAAAACTTCAGGTATTTTTCTTTACTTTCTGTCAGAAAGTGACAACTTACAGCGTTATAATGTAACATTAAAAGCTAAAAGGGAAGTTTGTGTGTGTGTGACACGCTGTCATGATATTTCCAGAGCAGCTGTCCTCGCTCCGTCTCTGCTCTGCTTTCCGAGAAGCCCGCGGACACCGCTGACCCTGATGGGCTAAATGCAGCTCACATGCCAGATTGCTAATTCATAAACAATGGACTGGATCACAGACGGATCTCACTGGGGTAGTGTTACCCCCCCCCCCTCCCCTCCTTCACACACACAAACACAAACACAAACACAAACACACATAAACACACACACACATAAACACACACGCACATACAGAGCTCTGTTAATGTGATTACTGAACTGACGTAGGAGCAGCAACAGGACATGAGAATGTCATTACACACCAATCTGGACCTCTGCATGCGAGTGTGCGTGTGTGTGTGTGTGCGTGTGTGTGTGTGTGTGTGTGTGTGTGTGTGTGTGTGTGTCTGTGTGATGAGAATCTGTTGCCAGTTTCAAATGAAACCTTGAGGAAGCTCTCAGAGATTTTTCCCACAGATTTTCTTTCTTTTCCTTTCACACATGTCTGACGTGACTCTGTTTTGGAGGGGGGAGGCGGTGGGAGGGGGGGGACGGGGGGACTTTACTGACACCCGTCATCAGTGCAACGACGAGTCCAGAGGAGACTTTCTGTCTTTGATTAGACAATCAGAGACAGAACACAGACGTTGTTTCAGGTCCTGAACTGTGTCCATTAATAGGCAGCTGTGGCAGCGTTCAGCAGATAGCAGGATGCTGCCGCCGGCCAACTTCTACTTCCACCGAGTCGACCCAGACTCAGACTCAGACTCAGAGAGAGAGAGAGAGAGAGGCATCACAGCAGCCGACACGCCGCCTCCAAACTCTCTCAAGAGCCTGAAGATCACACACACACACACACACACTACTAGTCAATGAACACACACACACAGAGAAACACACTGATAAAGCAGCTCTGTGTCTTCAAACAGCTTCCAGGAGATGTGGGAGAGATAGAAGTCGGTGGTTTTTTACTGGAGGTTCTGGTTCTGCAGCAACACATTTATATTTTATTATTACCGTCGTCATGATTCCCCAGAGGTTTGAGATCCTAAACAAGTTCAAAGATGAAAACCTTCAAGCCAGTAAAACACCAAAACAGTGTGAAGACTGAGTAAAAGGAAGAAATAACACATGAAAAGTTGAATTCATAAGCAATAAAACGCCTCCTCGATTAACTCGGTACACTGTGAGATTTCGCTGCTGTAACCTGATTCGTCCCAGTGTGACCAGTAGCTTACGTTGGCTAATGTTAGCAGATATTCTGGATGCATGACAGACATCGCTGAGTCCATTCACAGACTCTTCCATAACTGTCGCTGCTCAGCACAAGTTATACGTCGCTATTATTTTCATCTAGTTCACTCACTGTTAACTAACTATAACTGATGACTGAAACTATAAGCAGACATTATTTATAACGATGCAACTCAAAGCTTCAACTGACATCACTTTGCTGCAGTGAATCAGACTTTGCTAATCTCCCTGCAGAGCCACAAAAAGCTTTATGTCACTGGTTCCTAACTGGTGGGACTGGGAGAAGGTCAACTTCATCATAAAAAAAAAACCCCAAACAACTATGAAATGTAGCAAAGTAACGTTTGTTTTGAGTCCTTATTACTTATTTTATTGAGCTTTAAAGGCACAATATGTAATTTCAGCCGCTAGGCGTCTCAATCAAAACAATAACAAAAGACCGAGTGTGATGACGGTGTGAAGTAGCAAGGGATCATGGGAGTTGTTGTCTTTGCTGTTAAATAACCAGCTTCAGCGGGATGTTGTTACCCGCAGAGGTCTCCTCCTCTCCAGAACAAACGGACCTGGAGATTAAAATTGTTAAAAATACTAAATAAAGCTGTTTCACCTAAAAAATAAATATTTCTCCGACTATGTTTGGTGACCACCGGACTTCCTGGAGAAGCTGTTCGCCGAGCTTAAAAACCACCTAAATTTATCATGAAAATGTGGCTTAAAACTGAATAAAAGTCCATTTATAACAGTTTGTGTGGAACAACCACAACGCCGATGTATTATCTTGTATGTGTGTAAGTTACTCTTTGGTAGACACCATTGTAGCGGACAAACACAGCGCCGCCGTATGCATCTTGTGCGTGTTTACTCTTTGGTAGAGGAGGTATGACGCCATCGACAGGCGACCAAATGAAACGGTCCGTTACTTTGATTAAATTACAGATTTCTCTGAGTTTGAACATTGTTGGAAACATTTGGGATAATGTAAGTACACAACTCAACAACATATATAACATAGGTCTAGTTGTTTTTAGACGTTTTAATGTGGAATAATTACATATTAGAGCTTTAAGCCTCAGTGACTCAGTGGTGGTTAACTGTCTCCTCCCAGTTAGTAGGTGCTGGGTTTGAATCCACAGACAGCTGGGATGGATGGATGGATGGATGGAAATATACTGAGTGGGTGTTAAGTTGGTCACTGAGTGGACTGTGACATGAGGGGAAAATCTGGACCCTGATGTTAGACCAGCTGGGAACCGCTGCAGTACTTGTAAAGACATTTAAATGTGTAAAATAAGCTGTAAATCTTGTATAAAGGGAGAAGAATTATATACAGCACACACTTTATTACTGACAGTTTGTTTGCTAATTTGAGTGCACGTATTTTAGTTAACATTCTGTCTTTAATATTTCTTGCTTGTGTTAAATCCTGATTTGTCTTTTGTTTCATGGATCCGGTGAGTCCTCCCTCCGGCCGAAAGAGTCCGACCACTGGTAAAGATGGCCGCTTATACTGCGGCGGCAGACAGGAAGTGGAAGAGACCAACCAGTTTCTTGATTTAAATCTTTGTTGAGGTTAATTTGTGTTATAGAGTTGATTGTTTATGTGTCATTTGTCAAGTCTGTTATGTTGAGTTCACTTTAAGTTGATGTTTGTTTAGTTAACTTCTATTTCAGTTAAAGAGTTCTAGTTGTTTTATATTTTTGTATATTGGAAAAAAATAATTTGCTAAGTTGAAATTAAGTTGTAAATAAATAAATACTAATTTTTTTTGCTTTATACAGCTTGTGTTCTTGAGTTTTACTGCTTGAATACGACTGAAAGCAGGATGAGATTTAAAAACAGCTGCTGGTGTAAATATAATGTATTTATGATGTGCAGGTTGTGGATTCTGCTTCTGACCTGCAGCTGAACCGACTGCTGCTGCTGCTGCTGCTGCTGTTGTGATGAAGACGACTCTCACACAATACAACACGTCTCTGGTTAGTTCTGACAGTTTAACGGCTGCTTTGTTTGTCAGAATATTAACTGTATGTGAGACTCTTGTTTCCTCGTGTGTGTGTAAAGTAGGTTTTAACCAGGACAATACATCAGCTGCCTGGAACACACACACACACACACACACACACACACACACAAATACTGATATAAATAGGTTTGCATCCATCCACGGTTGGATGCTCAGCTGTTCTGGCACACACACACACACACACACACACACACACACACACACTGACGGACTAACTGGCCTTTCAACTTTGTCCTTTAACCGTCGGTCAGGTGGAAACTCTCTCTCTCTGTAGAACTTGATACGAATATTAACAGCTGAGATAAACATTATAACCAGGTGAGATTTAAAGGACCAGTCTGTCATTTTATAAAACATAAAATAAAGTATTTGACAAACCCGACAAAAGAAGCAAAACGGAAACCAGAAACTAAGAAAAAATAAGTCGTCATGCCTCTCCGTATGTCTCCGGTTGTCATGACGCAACCCTCTAAACTTTTGGCAACGTGGAAGAGAAACATCTCCGAGCTGCAGACCAGCAGCTTCTCTTCCACCATTATATCACCTGTATAACATCTGTATCTGTGTTTGGTTCATTGCTCTGCTCCCAGTAAAGCTTTCCAGATAAAACATCTGGAAGAAAAACAAAAAAAACCAACAGCAGACAGAAGACAGAGAGAGAGAGAGAGAGAGAGAGGGATGATGGGTACTTACAAACTGCCTCTTCTTGGAAGGCTCAGCTCCTTCTGAAAAGAGAAGAAGAAACAACGACTCAATATGAGGATTTATACAACTAACAAAAAGACAGTAATGCGATCTGACCAACAGATGTCACTCTGACACAGCTGGTTTCATGCTCTCGCAGATGTTCAGGCATCATTATTATATATATATATATATTATATTATATATATTATATATTATATATTATATGTATATATCAGTGCTGCAAACAGTGAAACATGGTGACGACTGCAGTGGAAACAGAAACTCGCCCTCTGAGTTCAGACGGATAAAAACAGGAAGTTTGACTCTTTCCATCAGTGACACAAATCCTGCCTGTGTTTGGATTATTATTGATGGAGCTCATATGTTTAAAGAAATGTTTATAGAGTGATATTTATCACTATAAATAGACTGTGACACAAATGAAAAGATCACATAGAGCGGTAATTTAAACAGAAGAAGAAGAGCTGCAGTACACAGAGGAGTTTTTGCTGTTTACATCACATTTCTGACTCTTATTTATATGTTTTACCTCTAAAATGATGATTAATAAAAGTATATATTGATATGAGTCTGTTATAAAGCAAGAAAAGCTCCATAAACAAACAAATCAAGTTGCAAATAATGACAAGAAATCAAAGTGATGAATGCAGCTCAGTAAATTAGATGTTGTTGTTGTTGTTTTTATTTACTGAGGGGAGTTCAGGTCAGTGCATCCAGGCATGATGAGGCACCTGAGCTGCACCTCATATAATCAACCACAGGGAGGCAGCGGTGTCTTATTATTATTATTATATCAGCATGAGAGCAGCAGCTTCACAGGACTCAGCTGCTCAGATTAAAGCCTGTTTTTATTATTTCAGGGTCAGGATGCTGACAGACTACAGCTGCAAACAAAACTAATAGATCATGTCTGGATTAACGCTGCAGCAACACAAAGAAAGAAGAATAACAGAAAATCTGCTTTAATAAAAGTTAAAATACTCCAAACTCTCTGGAGCTTTCAGTGAATAGAACAGGTGATCGCTGCGCTGTGATTGGTCGACGGACAGCTCCAGAGAGGTTTAAAAGACTTCGTCCCTTTTTGATGCAACATTTTCCGTCTCCTTGAAATGATGCAACACCGGAGCTCGTATGTACACACAACCTGCCACCTGACAGCTCCTGAGAAAACAGACCACCGACATTACAGCCTTCCTGGAGAGCACCATCTGTCCGACACCACCCATCAGCGTGTGTGTGTGTGTGTGTGTGTGTGTGTGTGCCAGCTTCAGAAAGTAGGTCAACAGCTGGTTTTACTTTGAAAAAAACATCGTTAACACCTTCATCAGCAGGAACTCTACAGCGATGCTTCCTTCATATCAAAGCGTTAAAGGGGACATGTGACGCTTTACGTGATTCTTCTGTTATTTTCATGCTGTTATAATGTTGCATTTCTATGTTAAACATGGTTAAAGTTCCAAATCTTGAGGTGAACGTATGTAGAAATGACTTCTACTTCCTCCTCGCCATGACAACGCCCACAAACACTCACATATTTCAGATCAGAATCAGGCTCAAACATGTACAGATGCATTTGAGAAGCTGTTTCATTTTAATATAGTTTGTTTACGTAACCAGAGCCAGACGACACGTCCTGGAGCCGGCCAATCAGAACGGAGCGGAGCTAAAACTGCCTGTTTCAGACAGAAGCTGAACCGAGTGGCTGCATAAAGAGCCAGTAAAAGATAAATAAAGAGTTTATTTTACTGTAAATTATGCAGAGATATCGCAGTAGAACCCCAGAATATAAATATAGAGGTGAAAATGTGCACCACACGTCCCCTTTAACAATCCGAGACAGCTTTAAACCGCTGGGCGAGCGTGTGCTCGGGGTTTTTCACTCATATATTCACAAAGCACTCAGCAGGGAGAGAGAGAGAGAGAGAGAGAGATGTACCTTTTGGCTCTGCTTCCAACCTGCTTTTATCTCTCCATCACACCTCCCGTCTGTATCACACACTCTTAACACACACTCTGTGTTCCTGCGTGGGACGGCCGTGTCATCGGAGTCAGATAAGCTGGCTCTATCTCTTCATATCTCTCTGTAGAGATAAGCTAATGGATATAATGGAGTTTAGTTGAAGCGGGAGTGAGTGGGTGAGCCGGTGTCTGCAGTACGTGTGTGTGTGTGTGTGTGTGTGTGATGGTAAAAAATCAATTATAATTTTGATAGTTTTTCATTTAGCCTGTCTAAACAGCACAGCCACAAATTAGCTGATTAGTGTGTGTGTGTGTGTGTGTGTGTGTGTGTGTGTGTTCCTGTCAGTCAAACTGTGATTCTGTTAGTCATGTGAACAGATGTTGTCCAGACGTGGAGGGACAGGAAATGACACAGGAGAGGCGACCTGTTATAATTCTTGGTGATGTTTCTTCTCTCAGGCTGAGTTTACTGTTGCTGTTGTTTACTTCTTGTTTACTTACTGGTGAAAACAACAAATCACACACACATATAAACCAAACCTGTGAGCTCAGACGCATCGCAAACAGGACGCAGATAATAACGACGAACGACTACGACCTGTGAGGAGACGGTCACGTGACCGACGACGGCAGCCGAGCTTATTTATTTACTTATTTACTATCGACTGAACGCTGTGAGCCGATACGTTACCTTAGAGGCCAAGTTTAGTTTCTCACTGTCTGAACATTTCTTTGAGCGTATTGAAATGTTCCAAACTAAACAGCAGGTTAATTAATAAACTTTACTGTTCTTCTCTTTGCTGTAGAGACTTTTATTCAGCTGTGTTTGGTTTGTTCTTCTTCTTCGCTGTTTACGTTCTGTTACAGAACAGCTGACTGTCTCCGTTGGTCATGTGATCCTCCCCTCGCAGGTCGTAGTTTTCCACCAATGATGATGAGAGAAGTTGGAGGGCGAGATGAGCTTTGCAACGATTAATTATTCACTAAATCAATTAGTCGATCGACAGAAAATACATCTGCTACTATTCTGATGATTGATTCATTGTTTTAGTCATTTTTCAGTAAAATAATCTCTTGTATAATCTTCTCTGTGATGTAAACATTTGCTGCTTTTACTCGTCTCAACATTGTAAACTGAACATTTTTAGGGTTTTGGATGACGTCACTTCAGGCTTTAGGATACTGATGTAATAAAGGCCGAACAATTAAGAAAATAATCTGCAGATGAATCAATTATGAGAATAATCAGTAGTCTCAGCTGTAGGCTGATTATTGCTGTGATCAGGAGGTGATTGATCGGCTCTTTAGAGATAAAGAGCTCTAAAAGAAGAGGAGAGAAAAAGAGCAGCGTCTGTGTGTTTTTAAGCACTTTATGCTCTTATCATCATCCAGCCGCCCACACGGAGCTCCGTAATGTGAAGTGATGCTCTTCTGAGACCCTCAGCTGACAGCTCCTCGCATTACGCTGTGTGTGTGTGTGTGTGTGTGTGTGTGTGTTGCAGCAGCTACTTTCTGAGCCCTTAGGGAGGATGTTCACCCCAAAGCCACCGTTCAAAAATAACCCAAAGGGAGGGGGAAAAAAAAGCTAATGCCCAATATAAAACACACACACACACACACACACACACACACACACACACACACACACACAGAGCAGACTGCTTGCGTTAAACAAACCAGAAGGACACAAAGCGAGCTGTGATGAAATTATCCCCGGTGACGGCGAGGATAAGAGAAGCAGAACACAAAGCCTGAAGCAATCTGCCCGATGGAAGAGAGCCATCGATAATACGCTTTATGGCTCAGAGAGAGAGAGAGAGAGAGAGAGAGAGAGAGAGAGAGAGAGACAGAGAGAGAGAGAGAGAGCGAGGCTAATGTAATTAGAGAGTTGGGAAAAGAGAGAGAGAGAGAGAAGGCTAAAAGGTAACAGCTCAGTCTAAATATCTAAAGACCGGAGCTCTGTTTCCCCAAAAGCATGTTAAGACTAAGATGATTGTAAAATCCATCTCATGACCCGTCTAAAACCCTGCGGATTAAACCAGATTTTAACCCCTAAATTGGTCGGTAGGATCGGTTGTCATGCAGCTCGAGAGGAGGGGGGGGGGGGGGGGGGGGGTCAAAAACGACTAATTAAATGCCAGAACCATCAACAATCTGGCTCTTAGATGATGGGTTGGGTTTCTGTCATGTTGATACAAACTGAACTCTTTATATATTTTTCTTCTTTTCTAACTACTTTCTGTTCATAGCAGATTTGCACAAAGTAACGCTGCCTCTCTCTCTGTTTGTCAATGAATTTCAGAGGACGTGGTCGCCTCGTTTGAATAAACTTTATTGGACCAATGTTGCTGGTCAACTGATCGTTTTGCCTTTATATGATAGAGAGAGAGAGAGAGACGGGTATGATATGCAACAAAGATCTGCAGCTGGATCCAAACTGTGGACATCGCATCGTTACCAGAAGGCTACCGAGGTCACACATCTAACTTAATATTCAGTTTACAGGAGACTGAAGTGTCACAATTTGTCTCAAATTGTCTCAAACAAGTGTCTCAAATTGAAAATCTGTTCTTCAATCATAGTTCAAGAGCTTCATTTTGCTAATTAAAGCTTCTTCACACCAGCGAAGCTCAGAACCAGAACCAGAACCAACACTGGTGGTGGCCAGTGAGGCGATGGTGATCTGGTTTCCATGACGAGCTGCTGCAGCTGCTCCAGACAGCGGTGGCTGTCGGCCATGACTCTGTATCCACTGTAGCGCCACGCTGATGTGCCAAGACTGTGATGGACAGCACACGCACGCACGCACGCACGCACGCACGCACGCACGCACACACACACACACACACACACACACACACACACACACACACACACACACACCAAACCGACAGAATGAACTCAGATGCTTTTAACAAACCACTCTTTGTTCAGTTTTGTCGTCCATATTTCTACTTCCTCTTTGTATTTTTTAATCTTTTTCTTCAGCAGTCAGACAACGCCGCCAAAATCAATCAATCAATAAGACTAACGATGGCTAAAACATCTCAACCCTGTGAACCCGACACACTGATTCATATTCATAGAATAAAACAATCAATACAACTAACACTGCAGCTGTTCATCTTGTGTTTTTTGGGGAATAAGTCAGATTTTTCGCGGTCATGTTAACAGCTGCTTACAAACATAAAACCCTGAAAATTATTGACATATTTTCTTGTGTGATGACAAATGAAAACACTAGTTTTATGGTGATAAATGCTCATTCACACACACTGAAACACTTCATTCAGCAGCATTTATCCAAGAACAACATGAGACTTTATGTTGTAAACGTCTAACAGATCGTCTCTGTGTGTGTGTGTGTGTGTGTGTGTGTGTGTGTGTGTGTGTGTGTGTGTTTAGCCGTTCCACCCGGGGGCCTCGATCATAATAACATGTTTTAGTTGAGCTAAAAACATGCAATTAAACAGGAGGATGCAGAGGGGAAGCTGAGCTCCACCGGAGACAATTAGAGCTGCTGCAGCGGCGGCGGCGGCGGCGGCGGCGGCCCGCAGCCAGAATTCATTATCAACACTGTGAATATTGATGAGGAAACGGTGACAACAAAGAGACTCGGCGATGACACGCGGAGCATCGGTGCGAGACGCGGGGCAGAGCTGTAAAGACGCACGCTAATGACAAACCACTGATATTCAGCGTGTGATTACTGTAAAGCCCAACAAAGACTGTGATGTGTTATTAAAGGGAAGTTATGGTTTTAGGTTTCAGAGCGTATTGATCTGCTGCTTTTAATGTTTCTTGTCTGTTTCTCAAATAAAGTTCAGCAGCGACTCAACAGACGGTCGCGTAAGGTTGTTTTAGAGACTCGAGACTGATTAATGACACTGAGTTTGTTGTTAAATAGTTAAATTGAATCTGCGTTAATTACAGAGAGATGTATTAAGCTCTCAGCAGGTTGGTACAGAACGGAACAACAACTAAATGTCCTCGTTAATCAGGATCGCAGTAACGACCGTGTTCATTAAGACTGAACAGTAATGTTTTATTATTTTCCCTCTGAACGATCATAAGTATTAATCATGAATATCGTCACTGATTAATATTTAAATCAGTTTCTTTAACGACATCGAAATTAATTTTAATTATTGCTTCATGACTTTGGCATTTAAACTATTTCTGTTACAGTAAACAAAAACAACAACAATTCAAATAATGACAAACAAATGAAGGCAGATTGTCTTACTTATGATAATAATCATGGAACTATAGTTCCCATAATGCCTTGGGAGATGTAAACAGGAAGCATACTGTTGCTATGGATTCAGTGGGTTAGCTGTGGGCTACAATTTGAGTAATAATAATATGGCAGTATAGTGAAAATCAACATTAACTAAAATGGGTTTTTTGCACAAATCATTGATAGTCAACGGAAACAAAAAGTCCATCAGCAGCGACGTGATGAATGACACCCGTCATGTCAGAGGTTGACGTGAGAGCAGCGGGGGCGGCGGCGGGAGACGAACACCTCGTGCTGCTGTGAAACACGGTCGTTAACGGCAACATAAAGCCGCTCTAAGTGAATGAGCTAATTGTCTGACGGCGTCCTAATGAAAGCTCCACCGCCGCTTAACGGCCGCCAGGAGAGACTCTCCACCACAGAGAGAGAGAGAGAGAGAGAGAGGCCCACTGGGACCAGTAAGGCTCTAATAGGGGAGTGTGTGTGTGTGTGTGTGTATTTTGGGTAGGGGGCAGAGTGTGTTTGTGTCCCAGAATAACACACTTTACTGTGGAAGAGCATTATAATTCACCTGGGCCACACACTGACACATTAACACCACTAATCTCCATTACTGTGTCTGTGTGTGTGTGTGTGTGTGTGTGTATGTGTGTGTGTGTATGTGTGTGTGTGTGTGTCCTGTCATTAACATGACTGAGTGAGGTGAAAGTGGGACTCAGCAGAGACTGTAGAGGAGCAGAAGTGCAGCTGTGATTCAGACTTTAAGGCCGTCAGGTGACGTATTATAGAGGATTAAAGGCCGACGGACGTCTTTGTTCTTTAATACGACTCAGATAAAAAACACTAAAAGTGTGTTTGGATCCTCTTCAGTCGTGGAGAAGTTAACATTAGCATGCTAACATCTATGTGTTAGCATGCTAACGTTTAGCATGAACACTGAGTAGTTTTGCAGATATTTAAACCAAATTATTGGACAAAATTTAAAATCTAACCTGATGGTAAATCATTCAAAGTCATTTTTTTTTTACACTTCAGACTGAATTAATAATAAAGTCAATACATTAATAAATAATGAAAATCGTGTTTAGCTGCAGCGCTAGTTGTTATTAACAACATTCGGCTGTTTTAGTTCAGTTTGTGGTTTGTTGAAGTGTCGGTTTATGAATCCTCTGATGGAAGCGATCGCAATAAGGACAAATAATATCATATCTAGAGCTCCAACGATTAAAAAATTAACTATTTTGATACTCAAATAATTGTTTTAGTCATTTTCTAAGCAAAAATGCTAAATATTTAGCTCGTTCATTCTTCTCAAACGCAACGATTTGAAGGTTTTCTGCATCAGACGTGATGGTAAACTGAATTTCTTTGGTTTGTTGGACAAAACAAGAAGCGTTTTACACTATTTTTTTGACATTTTATAGATAAAACAATTAACTGAGAAAACAATTGTCAAACTGTCACAGCTTTATCTTTATGTTAATATGTTATTGACTGTTTAAGGGTCAGCTTTAAAGGGATGCAGATGATGTCGACCACTGAGATAAAGTCTGCTAATCAAGGCCTGATTATAATTATAATGTGACTGAATTACCATCATGTTTCTCTTCATTAGGGGGGGGGGGGTTATCTGGCCCTAACCAATCAGTAGTGACTGACATCTCTGTCCAATCAATGGCTAGCAGTTAGAGCTTTCTAGGAGCTTTTGATGGAAGAAATATGTCTTTATTAGTAATATTATATTGTTTTTACTATAATTTGACTCACTTACAACCTGCACTGCTGCGTTCAATCTCATTCATGGCCGTTTTTTCTGTCTCGCAGGTAGATGACGTCCTCATTATTAAATCTGTGACTGGCTCATTGTTTCTCGGACCAGGAAACAGCCATCAGTTAACACACCCCCAGACTTATTTGACTCACTGATGATATTAGAGATGTGGGCAGAGATTCAGAGGCCTCCTTGCCTCCGAAAGGAATCTCTCCTCCTATTGCTTCCCTACAGCTGCACCATTCAGTCATCATTAGATCCACTCCACACACACACACACACACACACACACACACACACACACACACACACACACACACACACACACACACACACACACACACTTCCTGCGACACTACGGGACGTCCACACGTGCAGCTGCGGGATCTATCAACAAACGGCCAAACGGATATGCACAAGTGTAAAAATAAAAATCATCGGGGCAGCGTGTCGGTGCTCGTCCCCTCAGCGGCAGAGACAACCTGCTAATTAGTTTCAGCAATGAAGAACATCAGCCACCCACACACACACACACACACACACACACACACACACAGCTGAAAGAAGCTAATCTGGCCTCATCAGCTTGTCTATCATGAGTTCCAGTAGGCCGACACTTCCTCTAGCGAGATGCTAAAGCCGCTATCAGCGCCGGCAGAGAAAACAAGCTAATCCTAATTGGAATTTACACATTCAAATGAAATCTGCAACGCCTCGCTGGAAGGGTTTTATCTGCAGATAATACAGAGAGAGAGAGAGAGAGGGGAGGGGAGGGGAGAAAGTGTGTGTGTGTGTGTGTGTGTGTGTGTGTGTGTGTGTGTGTGTGTGTGTGTGTGGGAGACAGATTGACAGATTGGCAGGTGGATTTGAAACAAGCTTCCCAACAACAATTAAAACAAAGAGCAGTCTGGTGTCTGTTTCAACATGCTGAGCTGAACTGATCCGCACTGGGACTGTGTATTCAGCATCCTGCGTGTGTGTGTGTGTGTGTGTGTGTGTGTGTGTGTGTGTGTGTGTGTCTGTGAGATGTTGAGAGACAGAATATTGTCCACAAGAGATGCAAAATATTGAATTTTCTGCTTGTATCCGATGACTTCAATGGTAATTTTTAAGCAAAAACAAATACCAGTTACTGGTTACTGGTACCAGTTAAGTGTCTAGATTCAACCAGTGGAGTTTAATCTTTAATCTAACAACAAATCTTAAAGCTTAACTGTAAGACGCCGACCGTCACACTGTCTCCAGAAGGTAAAATATGTTTTAGTGAGGAAATCTGTTACAGATTCACTCAAACTGATCAATAATGTTGAAGAAGTAAAGTTTGTAGATGATCAATTATCAGAAAATGATCTTTTATTTTACACCTGCGTGTTATTTGTATCATTCTGGACATCAGTACGTAGAGTTCTGACAGGCAAAGCAGTTAATTTATGGCAAAAACTAACTTCCTGGTTCATGTTTGACCCTCCGTGCTTACTGTAGTCGATGTCGCTGTACAGATCTTCACACTGCTGCTGGTCAGTAGAAGAGGTCGACAAAAATACAAGAATAAGATCCAGCCAATAAATGGAATCTTCTCTCGTCCGACATGCAGAAACGTTTATATTTCAATCAATGCAGCGGTCTATAAAAGCTGTGTATCGACTCACGTTTTTCTTGCACTTTACACAAATCTATGCTCCGCCTGAAGCACATTTTACTTCATGTCTATTTTATGCATGTCAAGTCAAGTCAAGTCAGTTTTGTATAAACCAATATAACACATCACAAATGTGCCTCCAGGAGGTTTACAATCAGTACAGCAACACAACATCAGACCCTCCATTCAGAAAACTCCCCTAAAAAAACCTTTAACGAGGAAAAAAATGGAAGAAACCTCAGAAAGAGCAACAGAGGATCGTTCTTCCGGGACGGACTGATGGTAAATAGATGTTGTTTACAGAACAGACAAACAGGAAGACAAAATTATAGATGGATTGATAAAATATATGAAGAATCTGATCAGGAGGAACTGAGCCATGTGCTGCCAAAACACAGGTGACCTACACTCAGCACTGTCCCTGAACGCATCGTGTGTAAACTGAAGCTTTAGCTTTATTAACGCGCTGCGTTCACTGTGTAAACGTCGTGTAAGATCTCACAGGACTGAACATGAGCTTGGACGAAAAGACAATCAGGCTCGCTATAAAAACTATATTATGTGAGAAGGTTTTAAATTGTCTCAGAGGGATTTAATAGAAATTAGAATGAGTTTAATGAGAAGACTTGATTAGCTGAGCGTCTTTGCCTGCAGGCGGTTGGTGTCCTGCAGGGCCTGTAAAGCAGCGAGCTGTGGACCGGCGTTAACGCTGACTCGGTCTGATGGTCTGACGGGAATCCTTCCTGAGTGACAGAGGTGGGATTTCACTTCCCTCGCCAACCTCCCCCTCTCTCCTTCCCCCCCTCCTTCCCCCCCCTCCCTCCTGATGAAACACAGTCTGTGATCTGATACACTTCAGCAGCTTGTTTATGAGAACAGAACAAACACAAACACGTGCACGAACGCAGCAGCTTCACAAAAAATGTGAAAAGTGTTGTTGTTGTTTTTTTTTTTAAGCTTCCTCGCTGTGATGTGTGTGTGTGTGACCCAGATTTCAGCAGAGCTCTCAGACTGTCGGAATAAACCTCGATGCATTTATGAATTCATGAAGGCGAGCAGAGTCTGTGTGTTCAAACGCATGTTACAGAAACTATTGTGTGTCTATGTGGCGAAAAAGAGATGAAGTCATTTTCCGTTTCCTTTGTGCCTTTTCTCTATTTTCATCCCTCCGGTCTGGCGTCTCTCTCTCGCTCCTGCAGCTTCAGTTTATTATCAGGGAACCAGACGTCCTCACTTCACCGCTCCGCCTGTCATCCCCTTCTTCATTCAACCAAAAACTGCATCCATTTGCACCTTTCTGTGTGTCTGTCAGTCTGCTGTGCTGTCCTCCCTCCTCCTCCCCCAACACTAACAGCAGCAGCAGCAGCTCTCCTGCTGAGTGGATTCACACCAACATCAACCCCAACGTGAAAAAGTCTCCTCACAATATAAACATGTGCTACATACAGGCAGGACGATCCAAACGGAAATTATACATAAAATTAGTTGATTTTGATTCAATAAATCAATTTTAAAAATAACAATACAACAAAAGTGTTGAGTATTGATTCAAAACAGGAACAAATGGGGAAAACTAAACTTTTTACTGATAAAAAATAGAAACGATATAATTAGGGATGCACGATGTTATCGGCACGTTATCGGTATCGGCCGATAAAAGCTCTAAAATGAAATATCGGCATCGGCAAGTTCTGCCGATTATGAGAAGCCCATATGTTGCCTTCTCTTCCGCCGCCTGACTGTGCTTCCCTCGACGGTCCCGGTGTTTCCATCCACACGGAGAGCCGGGGCTAACGTTAGCTGGGAGGCTAGCGGAGCGTTAGCCACAGCATGACCGGAGGGAAGCACAGCCAGCTAGCCTCCCAGCTAACGTTAGCCCCGCTTTGTTATTCAGGTTAAAGTGGGAGGAAGCAGCGGGTCTGACCGGCGGCTGAGTGAAGTGGAGCCTGCAGAGGAAGGAGGCACCGGGACCGTCAGGGTGAAACAGTCCACGGAGGAGGAGCTGGTATGTTCGGCTGCACATCTATGCTTGCGTGTATAATAGTCTCCTCAACCAGCTGAATAAAAATGTGTGCATATATCGGTATCGGCAAAAAATCCAATATCGTGCATCCCTAGATATCATTTAATCAAGTCTGTATGTGTGCAAGACTGTCAATATTAAAATGAAATCATTTTTAATTATATCTCTTCTTTTCAGATGTTAATGTATCGGTTCAGTAAAAGGAAAAGTGTGAAAAATGATACTTGTGTGATGTTTTCATTGTTTTGAATTATGAGAACTGTTTGTATTTTTATCTTGTATCATAATTAACAAATTTAACTTAATTAAAGTTAACTTAGAGTATCATTGCAGTGCTATTACATTCATCAATGAAAATAATAAAAATACTTTCACTTTATGTCAAAACACATCAATGAAACTGACTTTAACATGATGTAATGATGCTGAGTGAAGGTTTAGATCCTGTTTTATGTAAAATATCAACCAGTTATATAAATGTAACTAAAATCCTGAATGTGCAACTTTTATTTTGGCGACTACTGAGCAGTTTATGGGTTAAGTGTTGATGCGTGAGAAGAGAATCAGTCGTTTCTTTTTTTTTCTCCAGCTGCTTCTGAGATTTTTGAAGAAACTTTCCTAACATCTTCATCGCTGCCAACTCCAGTTGTTACTCACATAAATACCCAGATATTCATAACAATAACAGCGGTAGTCGAAGAAGACGAGAGAATAAAACGACATGATGAAATATTGAAGCAATGCAGAAGGAAGGAAAAATAAAAAAGAATGAGAAGGGGGGGAAACTTTGTGTAGTGGGATTAATCAGACTGGTGGAAGATGAGAAGTGAAGAATAATTAGAGGCGATGATGAGACTGAAAGAGAGAGAACGTGAGACAAAGAGGAGTTTGACAGACAGTCAGAGAGGAAGATGATTCCCCAGAGGGGAACCGGCGAGGAGAGAGAGTGACATGTGATCCTCTTTCATTGCCTCTCGCCCCCCCCCCCCTCTTCCTCTCCCTCCTCTCGCCCCCCCCGCTGTGCTCACAGACAACCCCGCTCTCAGCTCATCTTCATTGTTAAGAGCTGATCTGCTTACAGGCGGGTGAGAGTTCGGTGACGGGTGGGTAGCCTCGAAAATTACAGATGCGGGAGGAAGATATATACAGCAAGGAGAGGGAGGAGGAAGAGGAGGAGGAAGAGGAGGAAGAGGAGGGAGCAAACATCCCTCCACACACACTCCAGAGCAGGCGGCCACGGAGGACTTCAGTAATTATCATCATCAGTTAGACAAATCGCTCTGATTTTAGCTCTCATTTAAACCGAGGCTCCAGAGAACCAGCGCTTCGCTCACATACTGGGAGAAAAAAATCCAATTAATATTTTCACCGGTCGCACCAGAGCGGCCTGGGATCCCGCTGCCTGATGGACGTTTAGTTTCTGCTCCTCGAGGTGATCTGGGGCTGCAGCTAATGACTGTTTTCTCCATGAATTGGTTAACGACCTGACCATTAAAACAATAACCATGTCTGAAGTGTTTTAGTTTGTCTGATTAACAGTTAAAAACCTCCTGAAATTCAATTTATTATAATAGAAGAAGCAGAAAAAAAACATTTGAGTCCATTTGAGAAACTGGAAACATCAGATATTTGACATTTTTGCTTAAAATGACTTAAAAAAGAGTCATTAAAATGATCAAAATAGTTTGTTGATTCATTTTCTGTTGATTGGCTCATCTATTAATCGACAGAAATCAATTTATTTCAACTGACTCACTGTAATCATTAGACTAAAGACCAAGTTTGCTGAACTGTGACGTGAACCAACTGAAAACAGCTTTGACGGTACAAACATTTGATGGAACAGAAACCATAAAGTATAGAAGAAGATAAATGTATATATCTGTCCGCTGTCTGAGTATAAACTGACTGGGTTTGATGGTTAATATACGTCTCTTGAATAAACTGTTAGCAGCAGAGCTAGCAGGGTAGCAGCATGTTCACAGGTAGCTAGCATGTTAGCTTACCAAACTCTGCACGTAGCCTCTTACATCACACAGATTCCTGCACCACATATTTCCCGAGGAAGCACAAATTAATTTCAGGACAGACCAGACACTGAGGTGAAACATTTAGCACGTTGTCGACTGCTTGCAGCATCGCTAACAAACAGGTTTAAACAATGACGTCTGAAGCAGAGAAGAAGAAATCTACCGACATTAAGCCTGCAGAGTCTCCTGAGCGAGCTGCAGCACAGTTCAGTGAAATACACCTGCCTCTATTTAAAGTGCAATTAAGTTTGTTGTTTCAAGCTGCATTCATTGATTTTTTTTGGGCTGAAGAACAGCACAACAAGCTGGAAAACAAAGTAAATGTGCATCAAAACTTTGAGCCAAAAAAGTTCTGTAGAAGAAGAGCTAGAGATCATTCTTAAAGGGTTCAACAGTGTATCTGATCCCTTTTATTATTATCATTTGAGTCACTGGCAACAATAAAAAAAGCTCCATCAGTAAAGATTAAAGTGTTACTGGGGAGCAGCAACCAGCCGTGTAAAACGTCTGCAGTTCTGTAAACGTATTAAAAAAAATCAAAAAGAACAAACAGGCTTTTTGTTGTCTGTGTCAAATAAATAAATAAACAACTATCAAACAAACAGACTGTGTAAAGAGTAAGAAAAGAAACCGTCTGGAGGGTGAGTGTGTGTGAGTGTGTGTGTGTGTGTGTGAGTGTGTATGTGAGTGTGTGTGTGTGAGTGTGAGTGTGTGTGTGTGTGTGTGTGTGTGTGTGTGTGAGTGTGTGTGTGAGTGTGTGTGAGTGTGTGTGTGTGTGTGTGTGTGTGTGTGTGTGTGTGTGTGTGTGTGAGTGTGTGTGTGTGTGTGTGTGTGAGTGTGTGTGTGTGTGAGTGTGTGTGTGAGTGTGGTGTGTGTGTGTGTGTGTGTGTGTGTGTGTGTGTGTGTGTGAGTGTGTGTGTGTGTGTGTGTGAGTGTGTGTGTGAGTGTGTGTGTGTGTGTGTGTGTGTGAGAAGGATGGGGTGACGTCTAGACATTCAATTTCACACTCTTTGAAGTTTTGTTGCCCGCCGGCCGAAACGCAGCCGTGTGGATGAACTCGACATGAAGAGACAACAAGAGGGAGGGAAGCGGAGAGGAGGAAGGCGACGAAGAGTTTCTGTTTCCACGGTGACATCGGTACAGTCGGTGGCGCAGCGGGGGGGGGAGTCCTGATCACTTTACACAAGTGTGTGTGTTTGTATACTGAACGCACAAAGCAGCAGGTCGTAAATTATTATTTATATACCGTTTGTTTTCCTTTTAGTTTAGTTTTTCCTCGTTGTTTGGGCAGCATGCCTGATAAAAGGCAGTTTTGCTCTTCTATACCTTTTAAGAAAACATATCTTTTTGAACTAATTAGCTGGATTATCTAATCTTATCTCATTTGGTCATTAAAACATCAGAAAATGGTGAAAAACGCAACATCCTGGAGTCCAAGCTGACGTCTTCAAATGTCTTATTTTGTCCAATCAACAGTCAAAAACCCCAAAATATTAAATATCAGTAATGTAAGACCATGAAAGGCAACAAATTCTCAACAAATTTGTGTGACATTTTCTTTTATTCTCACACTGATTTATCCGTCTTATTCCCTTTTAGCTTCTTTTTATTTCCAAATGTAACACTTTTTAATTGTTTTCATATGTCTTTTTGCTTTTATATTCTGTTTTGATGCCTTTCATGTTCTATGTAAAACACTTTGAATTGCCTTGTTGTTGAAATGTGCTATACAAATAAACTGGCCTTGTCAATCGACCTATCAATTAATCAACTAATCGTTGCAGCTCTAGAACGTTGGATTGTCAGTTTAAGATAGTTACCACCTGAATGTCAGCGTCTGAAAGGTGAGTGAGGAGGAAGTTTCAGACGCTGAAATTCAGGTTAGCCCTGCAGGAGGACATGACCGGCAGGGACCATCTAGAACCTGAGCTGCTGCATGCAATGCATCCTGGTACAGCTCCGCAAGCAGGAAAACTCAGCTTTCTCGGTCAATATAGCGCTCACTGAGGACTACATTTACCATAAAACGTGGTGAAATTTCCCTTTAAAGTGCCACCGACGGCCGCTAGATGCTACAACTGACTCAGAAAGCTTCAACTTCTCTCTAGAAACACTAAGTCTGTCATTCTTTTCAACGAGTCATTGATTAGCACAATTTAGCTTAAGTAGCTAACATTAGCTCAAGTGTGCAGGGCCCAGTGTTCCCAGTAAGGTAGCTTGGGTCCGAGACAGCAGGGCGTGTTTCCAGAGCGTGAAAGGCAAAACCCTGCACTCCTTATCTGGAAGCTCCTGGTTCTAAACAACCATAAACTGCAACTCTGGGCTTCAAACTGGTGACGTCACACTTCGCTACGTCCATCGTTATATACAGATTATCTGTATTTATACTGTCAGTCTACCTGATAGAGGAAGATGCACCAACATTTGCACATGGACGTGTGTTTTATGCTCTGTGATCTTTCTCTTTGTCCTGTCCTGGAAGACCTGTCTGTCTGCCACCCTGTCTGTCTGTCTGTCTGTCTTTCTTTCCTTCTGTCTGCATGTCTGCCTGTCTGTCTGTTTACCTGTCTGCCTGTCTGTCTGCCAGCCTGTCTGTCTTTCTTTCCTTCTGTCTGTCTGTCTGTCTGTCTGCCTGTCTGTCTGCCTGTCTGTCTTTCTTTCCTTCTGTCTGCCTGTCTGTCTCTCTGTCTGTCTGTCTGTCTGCCTGTCTGTCTCTCTTTCCTTCTGTCTGTCTGTCTGTCTGTCTGTCTGTCTGTCTGTCTCTCTTTCCTTCTGTCTGTCTGTCTGTCTGTCTGTCTGTCTGTCTGTCTGCCTGTCTGCCACCCTGTCTGTCTGCCTGTCTGCCACCCTGTCTGTCTGCCTGTCTGTCTTTCCTTCCTTCTGTCTGCCTGTCTGTCTGTCTGTCTGTCTGTCTGTCTGTCTGCCTGTCTGTCTGCCTGTCTGTCTTTCTTTCCTTCTGTCTGTCTGTCTGCCTGTCTGTCTGCCTGTCTGTCTTTCTTTCCTTCTGTCTGTCTGTCTGCCTGTCTGTCTGCCTGTCTGTCTTTCTTTCCTTCTGTCTGTCTCTCTGTCTGCCTGCCTGTCTCTCTGCCTGTCTGTCTGTCTGTCTGTCTGTCTGTCTGCAGTGCTGATGTGAAGTGCTTCTATGGTTACAGGTCACTCTCTCTCAGCCTCTCTCTCTCTCTCTCTCAGCCTCTCTCTCTCTCTCAGCCTCTCTCTCTCTCTCTCTCTCAGCCTCTCTCTCTCTCTCAGCCTCTCTCTCTCTCTCTCAGCCTCTCTCTCTCTCTCTCTCTCTCTCTCTCTCTGTTTAAAGGATGAGCTCATATTATTCTCCCAGCGGTCGCCGTGGCTACCGGATGAGCTCATAGCTCGCTTTCTAATTGGCTAATCCAGTGTGCTGGCGGGAGACGAGGAGAGAGATGCGGGGACGGCGTGTGACGACTTCAACAAAAGCAAGAAAAGAGTAAAAAGTAAAAGAAAGCAGCGAAAACAGAGATTAAGAGAAAGAGAGAGAGCAGGCGGAGAACAAGAACGCGTCGATGTAGGACAGAAAACAAACAACAGAAGCTCTGTTCCCACTCTCCTTCTCTTCTTCTCATTCCCTCAATCCATCCCTTTCTTTTTCTAGAACAAACAACAAGAGAGGCAGCCAGCAGCCAGAGTCAAACTAAGCCCTCTAAGCTGTGTTTAACCTGCTCTCTTTACACTCTGTGCTAACTCAACATGTAAACAGGCTCTGACCCCCCGAGGAGGCTGCGTAACAGGTGTTAAAAGGTTCACTTCAGGATTCAGGACACTCGTAAAGTTCAACATACACATTCAGGAGGGAAATGTTTCCCCCCCCCCCCCCCCCCCCCCCGATCATCCACCAGCCAAAGATGACGTGTTCGAACAAACTTGCCAAAATCATCCACAGTTCTTCAATTAAATGATCTAAAACTGAAAAGTTACAAAGTCTCACGTTAGAGACGCTGCAACGAGCAAATACCAACTATTTATCAAGTCAAAATGGGCTTATTTTTTGCAAAATATATTATTTAAATAACTAATTGATCACAAAATAGTTGCATTATTATTATTTTGTCAACTAATTGACTAATAATTTCAAATGTCACAGTGAAAAACTTGATTATTTTGACTGTTTGTTTAGTCTAAAAGTATAAAATGATTTATAAAAAGTGAAACCACAATGATGTTCTCAAATGTTTCGTTCTGTCCAACAGTTGAAACCCTAAAAAATCCCATCAATACTTATTTATCAAGAAAAATACATCACTTAAACAACGAACTGATTAGCAAAATAGATACATTTTTTGTCGACTAGTAGATTAATTGACTAATCGTTTCAACTCTAAATGTTATGATAGAAAAGTCCAGATAAAAGGAGCTTTATGAGAGAAAGAACGAGTCGACTTGTTGAGTATCTTCATTATTTTGAAGATATAAGACGTCAGAGTTTGTCAGACCAACAGTTCAAAACTCAAAAGTCTTAATTTTACAGTGAAATAAGAGAGAGAAGCAGCAGATCATCACATTGAAGAAGCTGAAACCAGAGAACGTTTGGTGCTTTTGTTTAATAAATAATAATGAATCATTTATCAGATTGTGCTTAATTAACCTGCGAGAACTAATGGATTTATCGACTAATTAATCTGCACTTCAGACTTAATTAAAAAGTTTTCTTCCAGATGAAGATGTGAGAAGGTTCCAGATGTTCCAGTGAATAAATCATGAGAATAAGTTTATGATTATATAAAGAAAGGTCTTGTTTTGTGATGTTTGGAGGTTGGAGGTGATTCTGACTGACTGTGTGTTCTCGTTCTGTCTCTGTCAGTTTATCTCTCTCTCTCTGCCCTCTAAATGTCAGCGGAGGAGATGTCAGAGATACGGGAGGAGTGCTGCTATTTGTCAGTTTTCCGCTGTGGGAGTCTTTGTTGTTATAGAAGTTCGGGATGTTCGTCGTGTAACCGACAAGGCCGCGAGTTTAAAAGTCGAGACCTGAGACGAGACGCGTTCGTGGCCTTTTGTTCTCTCTCTGTCTACATCTCTTGTCTCCTCTGCATCATATCTGCAAGACAGCTGATAACAAGCAGCAGAAATGCGTTTAAAAACACTGACAGAGAAGCAGAAAATAGGATTAACAACAGCAACAAACAGTCATTCCTCAACCACCCATGCATCCTCACATCCAGCTCTTCTCTGTGGCTTTACGGCTCTCGTATGAATTCTGAAATCCGCCCACACTTGACATGGAGGACATGTGTGATTATGTTAGCGATGAGAAACTTCCAGTCCAGATTATCTGTGTCAGGAAATGTTTCCCCCCCACCCCCCACCCCCCACCCCTCCTCCTCCTCCTGACGAGCTCCTGGTGTCGTTCCAGCTGCATCAGCTGTACGATCTTTTCCCTGATCCCTGATTGGCCACAAACACCCGGCTGCTGCTCTCTCGCAATCCCTGGGACGAAATACGGCGCTACATCTGCTACAGCTGATGCAATGCGCCATGGGTAATTAATTACCAGATTTGTGTGGTGCATTCCAAAAACCAGAGAGAGAGAGAGAGAGAGAGAGAGAGAGAGGTTACATAAACATCTGTGGGAAGAGGAAAAAACTTTGTGAGAGGAACTTTTGGGCAACTGGAGCGAACACGCTTTAAACTAAACAAAGTAAAAGCAGCGAGGAGGCTGCTGGTTTCTGCTCACATCACGGTTATAAGTCACACAGCTGCAGGTTTCCTGTCGCCATCGGCGCCGCAGAAGGCTCGTCTCTCGGTTCATCCGATTGGACGATGGGGGAAAAAACACGAGACGCTCAGCGACGCAAAAGCAGCGAGCAAAACGCTTCACAACCTCCTGACGCTGATATTCTCATCAAAGGTGAAAATATCTTAGTGTGACACTGGATCCAAATTTGAACTTTAAGAAACATGTTAAAAAAACAGTTAAAACCATAAAGTACAACTTAGTTACATTAGAAACTGTCAGCCGAGATATTTATGCATGTTATGATTCTTTCCCATACGTCTCATTGCAGCCATAAAACCTCTTGAGTCTTTATACAAACAAACTCTGGACAGAAAGTCAATGCATTTCCATCACTGTAGGTCATTTTGTAGCGGGCCGCACAGAAAGAATAAATAACTTACATTGTTTCCGTTTTATTTATTATCTAAAGTCTGAACGATGTTTTATTTTGAAAAACGACTGAGATAAAAATACCCTGAGATCTCCACAACAGCACTGATGCCAGCCTGTTGACATTTCAAACATCCTATCTGAGTGACGCAGGGGTTTTCTGCAGCGACAGCAACCAAAACAAAACGACGCAGTAGACCAGACGTAAGCAACACACTCCGGGTGTCGTTGTCTCCCGTTAAACCTAGACGGGAACCGTCTCGTCTCAGAGAAACAAGCTCAGGGCTCCCGCTGATGCAGCGTTATGTCGAGTTGTATTTTTCATGCACTTTATATTTGTTTTTGTGGTGTATCTTATTTTGAAGGCATGTTTAAACGTTACCATAGCGACCAGAGAGCGTTGGGGGGGTCAGAGAGGATGTTAGTCATGTTATGTTGTTGGTGCAGTGTTACGAGGACGCTGCTAATAAAGTTGTTTTTATGTAAACGTCTTTAGATCATCTTTCTTTCTTTTAAACTTTTTATCATCTGTTTATTGTCTTTGTCTTCGGCCGCCATCTTTTTTTAAGGTCAGATCTGTTATTGTTTTCTGTTTCATGTCTTTGTTTTGTCTGTCAAAGCACTTTGTAAACTCTGTTTTTAAAAGATGCTATATAAATAAAGTTATTATTATTATTATGCTTAATAGCCCACTGTGAGATTAATAAAGGCTTATCTTATATTAAACAATATTTAACTTAAGAACTTTGGCTTCTTTTATTAAATAGTCAGTGAAATAACACATCTATCACATTTATTCTTTACTACTTTAAGAAAGGTACGATGTTTTGAGTCTAAATGATCTCTTTATGAGGTTCAGAGGAATCAAAACTTTATAATTCTTGAAGTAAGTGATATTGTTTTTGTATCTGTAGTGAAACTCCAGCGTTGTATCAGCACCAGTAGTGAGAAACTTCAAACGGTCTCCAGCTCTGCTCTGATCACAGAGGGTTTCCTTCAGGGGGGGAAAAACTAAGCTGCACCGCTTTAAATCCAGAAGAAGCTCTGCAGCGACCGCAGGAATAAAACTTCACATAAAAACACAGAAAGACAAAGAGTATCTGCTGTCTGTAGCAGCGAGGTTATCGTCTGTGATTAGAAGAAGTCAAACAGCGCTGAAACATCTCTCTCACACTCTCAGCTCTTCATCATCATCATCATCATCCCTCCCGTCCTCCCTCTTTCTCTCTCAAACTTCAACACCCAGACGGCAGCGCTCGCCACCCTCCGGGCTCTCCCTTTTATCATGTCGAGAGATGTCTGCCTGCAGGAGGAAAGATAAAAGGAAGATGAAGGAGGAGGAGGAGGAGGAGGAGGAGGAGGAGGAGGAGGAGGAGGAGGAGGAGGGTAGAAAGGACGGGATGGTTGTGGAACCATGCAGGGAAGGTTCTCAGAGTTCAGATGTGAGAATCAGTTGAGTGACTGACAATAAAGCAGAGAGAATAATACTGTTTGAACTTCACAGCTTCTTACTGTTGGACTCAAATTCAATAAAACATACAAGAAGTCAAACAAACTACGAGTTAACTTACTGAAAACTTCATTTATAATAAAATAAAACCCACATGGAAAACATCCATCAGATGCTCTCAAAGACAAACTTTTCTTCTTCTGTTTTATGTAAATATTCAATTTCTGTGTTCAAATGCTCTCATATGAGAAGCTGCAAACATCTGATTGGGCTTATTATTTACGTGATAAATGACAAACTATTAATCAATTATCAAATTAATCTCACTGGTGCAACTGGGCGAACTTCTGATGATTGAACAGCTACTTAACAGACACTTCAGGTCAGATTAATTTGTCAAATACAAACAGCTGCAGTAGAATCTGGATTATGACACATTTTTATGAGTTTTATTTGTTTATTTTTTCTCTTCTTCTCTATTACTTTAATTTCTGTGGTGCTGAATCGTTTTAACTTTTGTTTTTTGTGTTGTGAAGCACTTTATAACACTGTTTTATAAGGTAAAGTTTATTATTATTATTATTATTATTAAGGCTACTGTCAGTTTATTTTAATCCAGCAGCAGCTTCATAAATCAACAATAATCTGCTTTATGAGAATAAAGTTATTCTTCCAATAAAGGGACACTTACTGTAGATCACTGATGATCAATGACGACTGATCAGACAACCGATAACATTAAATACTCTGTTTTATCGATAGTCTAACAGGAAGCCGACACACACACACACACACACACACATGAACATCTCTCTGCTGAGCCGTCACACCAGCAGACTCTCTGGACTCTTGATGAGCAGCAGCTGCAGAGATTTCAGCAGAAAAACCGACTCACTCACAAATTATTGCTTCGTTTAATCGGAGCAGAATATTGATTTAGCACCGAGAAAAAATCAACAACTGGAGGGAACAAAGACGTCCGTCTGTTTTCTGTGGAACTTTTACTGAACTCGTATAACCTGCTGCTGATACTTAAAGACAAAGTTAAATCTTTTTTTAAGCAATAATGGCAAAAAGCTGCTGTTTTTAACTCCACAAACCTGATTTACTTTGTTGTTCATGATGTTTAACTGAATATTTGGATTCTGGACATTTAAAGACGTCATCTTTCATTCTGGGAAACTATAACTGTCATTTTTTAGACAGAATAAACAATAATTACAGTAGTTGTTAGTTGCAGCCCTACGAGGCAGAGACATGTGAGTGAGGGAAACCTGTTAGCTGAATGGAAACCAGTCTAAAAGGTCCTGAGTCTTACCTGGCAGAGCTCTGACGCCGTCTCACTGGTCTCCTTGATAATATTCAACCTTAAACCGTACCAGCTGACCGAGCGTCTGCAGGCCAGAGGCCTCCTATCTCTGCCCTGTTCCTCGTTAGTGTGGAGCAGCCACGGACCCGCCATCGCACACTGAGACTCGCACGGCGTCTACGCAGCTCCAGCAGGACAGCGGTCCATTCCCAGTGAACCCAGCAGCTTTAATAACTCCTAATCCATAAAGAAGATTTGCCTGTTTGCTTTAATTGGTTGGATTTTGCCATCCATTAGCCTTTTTTTTCCAGGGTTTGGTAATTCTCTCTCTCTCTCTCACACACACACACCTATCATGAATTCCTCGGCTCATTCTGCTTGGACATTGTTTCTCTGCCAAAAGACAAGATTACTCAGATATGCTGAGCTGTTGCAAGCTCTGCGAGGAGAAGACGGCGTTCCGGCCAAACAAGGAGAAAAGTGAGATTTCTGTTTTGTTTCCTCTCAGTCTGGTAACCTCAGGGTTATCAATATTTCACAAGGCCATGAGCGAGCGAGCGAGCGAGAGGAGGAGCGGCACGCTCAGCCGACTGTGGCCGAAGAGGGAGGAGGAGGAGGAGGAGGAGGAGGAGCAGGAATCTCTCCATCATCCTGAGAGCCACCGCCTCCACCGGACGCCATTATAACTTATATTAAAGGAAGAGCTCAGTGAGATCAATGCAGAGGAAGAAGAGTCAGAGAGAAAAGGAATAAAGCTTGAGAGCAAAAACAGCTTTAAAAAGCTGAGAGGAAGGAAAAGGATATGAGAGGTTGACCATATTAAAGATGGCGTCTGTATGATTTATATCAGTCATTAAACTGCTGTGCTGCTGGTAGATGGACCACACTGTTCTTGAGGGTTTAAAGCTGTGATATACTGACAGATAAACTAGTTCAGGGCTGCAACTTGTGTTTATTTCCATTATTGATGTTTTGTAGTTAGGTGGAGCTCTCTCTCTCTCTCTCTCTCTCTCTCTCTCTCTCTCTCTCTCTCTCTCTGCATCCAGAATAAACAGACAGTCTCATTAATTTGCTCCACAGTCTGTGCAGGTGACTGATAGCTAGAAAATATCTGATAAAAAGTCAAAACGTATAAGCCTACAACATCAACTACAACTCCCAGGGTGCATTTCAGTAACAAACAGCCGATTATAAAGATTAAAACTCTGTTGCTCGTGGTGAGCTGAAGTCGTCTTAGATGACAGTTTTATAGAAATATTCAGCAGCTTAAATCAGTTTATGTTCAGATTCTGGTGTTTTTGAATTTGATCCAAACGTCTGATTAGTTTCTTCTCCACAGCAACAAGTTAAAAAAACTACATCTGGAACCAGCAGCTTCATATTCTGCATTACTGTATTGTTGTATGTTAGTCAGATCAACTCTTGCACACTACACTCTTTATTTATTTAATTAGTGTTTTTTTAAGGCTTAAATTTGACTTTTTCTTCAATTTAAATTCTTCTAAAGTTTAAATACTTCTCTTGTTTTGCACTACTTTCTCACCAAATCCCCAGAAAACGCAAAGACATGTCATCATAAGAAGCACTGAACTGAAAACTATAAATGTGACTGTGGTGAGATGACAGTAAAGTATCTTTATATCCTTGTTTTGTCCAAAACACGCAAACATTCAATTTACAGTTATATAAAGCAGAGCATAAGAACAAATCTTCATATTTAAGTGTCTGGCAGCAGGATGTTTGGCTTCATAACGATCGTGTGTCAGCTGACGTGGTTTCTCAACGTTTGTCTTTCCTCACCAACAGATAAGACATTCAACTTTGTGTGTCTGAAGGGTTTTTTTTTTTTGTAGCTGCGTGTGCGTGACTGTGGGTTTTTCTTCTTCTGTTAATGTTTAACATACAGAAGCTTTTTTTCACTGAGCCCTGCGTTCTGGATCGCTGGCTGGTTAACGAGTAGTAAAAGACAAGAAAAGACTTCTTCTTCTTCTGCTTGTCACCGTTTAACCTGCTCTGGTTTTATTTGTCCAGGTTTTGATATATGTCCCTGACACCTCAGCAAAAAAAAAATCAGCAGGAACATCTCTTTTCAGAAACAGTGTCCTTGTTACTGTTTTTTTTTTTATTAGACCTACTTTACGCAGAAGAAGAAAGAGTCCCTACGGAGCGACGACTTCATGAAACCTGCTTGTGTTTCTTTTTTCCGTGAAATCTGAAGCGAGCAGAAGAGACACGGAGCTCCGAGTACGTCGATGAAGAATCGTCTCTAAATCCATGTGACAGCAATTTGGGATGGAAGCAGATGCCACCTGATAGGAGCTGATCACATGTGTGTGTGTGTGTGTGTGTGTGTGTGTGGGTTACCCAGACAGGCTGATGTCAGCACAGCGCCTCGATAAAGATTCAGGATTTAATACACAGTCGGGGAACAGACAGGCTTTTGTTTCTGAAAGAGAAAACGCCTGCTGCTGCTGTTGGAGCTGTGAATGGCAACGCTAATCCGGTTTCTCACACTTTGGTGGTGGGACACACACACACGCGCACATATGCACTCTACATGGCCAAAAGTATGCGGACACCTTAACATTCCTCTCATATGTGATTGTTGAACATGTGATGCTGGAACAGACTCAACTCTTGGCTGCAGGGATTTGCTCCCCTAACGATTATTTTCATTATCAATTGATGTGCTGATAATGTTCTGGACGAATTGTTTTGCCTATAAAATGTCACCAAATAGTGAAAAAACCTGCTATAATTTCCTTCAACAGTCCAAAAGCCAAACATTTAATAGTTAACAATCGTGTATGACAAAGAAAAACATTAAAACATCACATCTGAGCAGCTAAAACAAGCACATTTTTTGGCATATTTGCTCAAAAAATTACAAAAAAAGTAGTTGCTGATTAATTTTCTGTTGATTGACTCATCAATTAATCAGCTACTTATTGCAGCTGTTAGGGCCTGGCTCTCCTGGGATTGGGGTTCTTCAACCATACTCATAAAACAAAGTACTGTTGCATTGAATTTTGCTGTTTTGATGTGTGCTGAAGGTTAAAGTTAAAAAAAAAAAAACACCCGCAGCTCTTTGCGCGACCACCTGTGGGTGTTCCTCAGGGGTCTATTGTGGGTCCTCCTCTGTTCTCCAAAAAGCTTCTTCTTGGTCACATAAAGAGTAAAATACATCTTTTGATTTCTATGCAGATAACATGAAATTATATATTTCTCTCAACCCCTAGTGATACTAGTGGTCTGGTTAAGTGTTAAGTGTTTTATGTCTTGTAATTTTCTCAAGCTTAGTGAGGACAAGACTGTATTCATTATTACAGTTAGTTAACTTTATAATAATTGTTGTGGCAATACAAAAAACTCCAGTCAAGTTCTTCCACACCAGACTGGGAAAACCATTTCATTATGGAGCTGCTTTGTGCACGAGGACGTTGTCATGTTTTATACACTTTTACCCTAAAAGTTACTAAAACACTTGTGTCTAATATATCACTGCATGTTGTGGCGTTAATTTATCCTTTTATTAAATCTAAAGGGGCCTCGACTAATCAACAGCCTCTCAACACCGGTTTACTTCCTGTTTACTTCCTGTCACATGTTCTAGGATTAATGTCATAGTCTGGTGTCAATTTGTGGGTGAGACAGAATAATAGAAACATCATTCTGTGGTTGAACTTCACCCATCAAAAGCCCACACAAAGGCTTTACAGGCTGGACTATCAGTACAGACACTACAGCTCGTTACAATAATGACTCGTCTCGATCAGAGCTCTCAGCCCCCCTTCATCCCTTCATATCTCCTTCTTCACCCTCACATCCTGTAATCGACAACAACAGGAGGACTACAAATAGAAAGCAGCAACCCCCCCCCCCCCCCCACACACCCCTCCCCTTTGTTCCAGTCGAATGACCCAGAAGCTAAGAGCACGGCCGCTATCTGTTTGACCTTTCACCCTGACCGCATTTTGTCTTTTACCATCTCTTATTCCCCAGGTCAAGTGGTGGTCTCCAGCTCTATGTTTGGTCTTTAAACACCAGACCGCCTCAGTCCATCAAAGCAGCCTGATAGAGTCCTGATGGAGTAGTGACCTCTAACCTCGGGCTATATGCTATCCAGCCGGGAAGTAAATAAGAGGACACATGACCTCAAAGGGCGTCAAGGACACGCAGAGAGCAGACGCTGCTCACTCACACTTAAGTGCTATTTGTCATATTAAAGTAAGACGAAGGACGACAATGTTCTTTAATTATCTATTCATAACTTATCCATCCATTAATCAGAATAACAAAATAGGATTAAGTTTATATTTATATGACATAAGTGCTAAAATGAACAGGGTTAGGTTCCTGACATGGAAGCTTTTGGTGTTTTTCTGAGTTACATAACTCTGATGGATATCTTTGTTTTTTTGGACTCATGCTTGGACATCACGCGGCATCATGTCGGGGTAAACTGCGTATGACATTCTTCATCTGACATTTTATAGACAAAACAATGAATTGATTAATCAATTAAACAGAAAAAAACATAATCAACATTAACTGATAATGACAAGAATCTTTAGTTGGGACCTTTTATGAGATAGAAATACAGTTCAAAACTGCACGTTAGGAAAGATGGAAGCTGACAGTTTTTTGGCATTTTTACTTGAAAAATTACTTAATTGAAAATTGGTGGCAATATAATTTCTGACCATCGACAAATTGATTAGTTGTGTGATGGTTTCAGCTAAAATCTCAACAACTTCTGGTTAGACTGGCTTGAAATTTGTGATGGATATTCGTGATTCCCCAGAAGCTGATTTCCATGAAAGATGCTCCAGATATTTGTGGACTCTTGTCTCATGATGTTGTTGAATGCCTGACCTTTCCTCTAGCGTCACTTTGAAGCCACTGTTTCCACAACAAACATCTAAAAGTATCAGACCAGTGGTTTAACTGATCCTATTCTTGCTCCCCAGATGATAAACCCTTATATACCCTTAACATAACCTTTCCTCTAGCTCTACTGTCAAGACAAACTTTACATTTTTAACTCCACTGCTTGTAAAGCTCCAAGATTAGCTAAATCAATTAGATAATAATTGTTTTTTTTTTTTTTACACTCAACACTTGGCATACAAGCCTCCAGGGGATGCTAGCGAGGTTTCAGACTGTTGGTTGTGCCTTTAATCTGCCTGGCCGACTGTATTGGTAGCCAACGGCGGGCATCCAGCCACAGAAAGGGATTTACAGAAACAAAACATGCGAGCAGACACCCCTCCCAACAAACACATCCAGCCCAGACAGAACTGCTGTGTGCAGACAAACAAATGTGCAGTTGTCAATCAGTGTTTTAGTTTGTCTACTTAGCAAAACCTTCACACCAAAAGATTTCCTATTACAATGAGTGATAGTAAGTAAGTAAGTAATAGAGTCTTGCTTCTGATTTCGGAGTGACGCCTCAAACCTTTGAACTGTTCTCACATAAAGTATGAGCCCTGCATATTTTTTGTTGTGCATGAGAAGCTATAAGAAGCTAAAGGCTAACAGGCTGCTGTTAATAGTCGATTCACTCATTTACTGTATCATGATATCTTTACTATGCTGGAATATTCATAAAAATGTCCAAATCCTAAAGCTACAAATGGTGTTGACAGTAAAGATATAGCAGCTAAACTTGTTGGATAGCATAACTACACATGTATACTCATAAAACAAAGTACTGTTGTATTGAATTTTGCTGTGTTTTGATGTGTATGAAAGGTTAAAGTTAAGAAAAAACACTCGCAGCTCTTTGCACAACCACCTGTGGGTGTTCCTCAGGGGTCTATTGTGGGTCCTCGTCTGTTCTCCATTAAAAAGCTTCTTCTTGGTCACATAAAGAGTAAAATACATCTTTTGATTTCTATGCAGATAACATGAAATTATATATCTCTCTAAACCCCTAGTGATACTAATGGTCTGGTTGCCCTAAAAAGTTAATATCAGGATGTTTTATGTCTTGTAATTTTCTCAGGTTTAATGAGGACAAGACTGTATTCATTATTACAGTCAGTTATCTTTATAATAACTGTTGTGGCAATACAAAAGTGTTGGAAAAAAAACTCTGAATGTATATTTAAACTAACTTTTCACCTCATTTTAAACTGTAAATTTTGTCTTTGCTGGTATTAAATCAGTTAATAGGAGTAAATTAATACAAATAAATATTTCCTTTATGAAAAATATAAGCCAGTCACAGCCTTATTTTCTATGTATGTTAATTTACTGTCATGTGCCTTTGTTTTCTTTCCTCTGGAGTGTTTTATTATGTTTTGTGAACACACAGCACCTGTATCTGGATATTAAAGCGTGAGACAGAACAGGTGCAGTGAAGTGCTGGAATCTAAACTTAAGCTCAGTGAATCCAGGTCACCTCCTCCTGCCTGGTGTCCCCATTCGAGGCCTATTTCCTCACCGCACAAAGCTATTTAAACGCTGTAAACGCTGAATGTAGAACACAGTGTTTCAGGGTCTCTGTACGCAGAACCTCATATCCTGATTCGTCCTGACGGCCTCACGGTGTGAAGGAAGGTTATCTGAGGCTGAAACTGACTCGAATATACCTCTTCCTTTCCCCAACCAGTCTTGGGGGGGGGGGGGGGGGGGAGGCTGAGGAGGGATATAAACTGGTGACGCTGACTCAACATTACTGGAGTCTCTCCATCTTTAGCCTTGAAAGCACGAAACTGGGGAAACGACTCTGATAAGAGTACAAAACATGCAATATGCACTACAGGCGTTGTTTCTTATATTCTGATTTAAAGGACCATTCCAATGTTTTTACATGTTTTACTTTTTATGATTGTTGATTTCTTAATGTGATCTTCATATCTTCCAGGTAACCAATGTCTTCTATTCATTTCAGTCTAGTATGAAAATCAACATAAACACTGCTTTTATTTAGCTAATTTTTCACAATTAGCTTCATTAAATAATAACATAATAACTGAGAATGCGTCAGATTACTTTAATAACGCAAGTTATGGGGCTGCAAGCAGAAATTATCAATATTATTTGTGATTAATCTATTTTGTTTACTCTAAAAGAAATGTCAGAAAGTAGTGAAAAATGTTCCAAAAGCCAAAGATGATGTCTTCAAATTAATTTATGCACGTTGGGTTTGGCAGGTTTCTCACACGTCCTTTTCAGATAGAGTCCGACAGTTTTAGACCCGTGTAGAACCTGAAATGTTTGGCGTTTTTGCTTAATATACGACTAAAACAAGCTGTTCAAGCTAAATCAAGGTGTTCAGTTCAAACTGGCAACTATTAAACGACTCAAAAGTGGGAAAAAACACACATTAATCTAAAGTTTAAAACACTAATAAAGGAGCTAAAAGATGCTAAAACACAAGTATATAATCCTGAACGTTTTAATGAATCATTGTTCAAAGGTCTGAAATGAAACTGTTTGGACATGTGACGGCTTGTTGTTGCTCAGTGGGCTGTGGCGTCATTTACCGATTACCAGCAGAGAGAAAGTGGATAGGCCTGGTCAGCTGCTGTGTGTGTGTGTGTGTGTGTGTGTGTGTGTCGGAGCGTTGATGTGCTTTCTTTCCTGAAACCAGCAGGAAATGCGATGCTGCTGCTGCCGATGAGTGTGACTGTCCGAGTGTGTGTTTGAACAACAACAACGCTCTCGATGTGCGTCAGGAAACGCTGGAATGAAAGAATGCAGAGTCTGTTTCCTACCTACATTCCTTCCCTTTAACTCTTCACTGAATTAATAACTCCTAGTCAAACCCTCAGTGTGTGACCTTTGACCCTCCCCACCCCCATGAACTCACGAAAGGAATCCTTCTTCAGACTTCTTACCTGGAGTCCTCTGCGCCTCAAAATACTCGAGTCGTCCATGATTATCTGAGCTCAGGTATCTGTTTCCTCTTCAGTTTTGTTTTTACAAAGCTTTTACAAAAGTTCAGGCACTTTCCAGGACGTCACATTATAACCTCCTCGGACCTACTTTCTTTGTCCATCAACTGTAGAACTAAAACCAAAGCCATCCAGAAACAGGTTCTGCTTAACTCAAAAACGGGGCGACGTCCTTTCAAAATAAGTCTCCCTTATGTTAATGTTCCAGGTCTGTAAGAAGCTCTACAAGTCTTGATTTATCTTTGATGTTGCTTCAAGCTGCTCAGACCTGGTTTGGTTCTTTGAAGAGCATTCCCGTGCACACTTCAAAAGAGAATCGGTGTCAAAAACAGTTTCTAATTAAAGTGAAAAAAAAAAAAAAAATGACACCGAGGCTGCAGGGATACTCCGATTGGCTGTCTCTGTATCTTTCCAATAAACACTCAAGAAGACACCATAGAGAAGAAAGTTAATAGCTTTTCACTCCTCTGTTTATCTCTTTTGTTTATTCCAGCTTGCTGTGGAGGGAAGGTGCGGTCTGGATGTAAACGAGTCAAGATCGTCCTCTCTCTCTCTCTCTCTCTCTCTCTCTCTCCTCTCCTGTCGGCGGCGGTGGCGGCGGCAGAGCGCACGTGTGGTTCCTGAGCTCAGCCTCCTCCGTCGGCAGCTCTTCCATTCATGCGTTCAGTGTTGGACACACCCCTCCGCCTCTCTCTCTCTCTCTCTCTCTCTCTCTCTCTCTCTCTCTCACACACTCCCGGCGTTCGACTCTCTGCTTTCTAACCCTCCTCGCTCTCTTGTCCTTCTCCTTCTCTGTCCGCCTCCCACCCTTAAGGCACTATTCCAGAGAGAGACTCCGCTGCTGCTGCTTCCATTATTCATGGGCGCTTCGCAATAGAAATTAATGATGACAATTGGGCCTCAGGGGGGTGACCGGAGAGAAGGAGGGAGGGAGAAAAGGGGACCGAGGCGAGAGGAACATAAATGGGGAAGGTACCAGCTTGCTACCCCTCTGGCTTAATTAGATCTGAGCTGTAACAAGGTCCTGAAACCGCTTCAAAAACACATGCAGGGAGCGTTCAAGAGTTTCTTTCAGCGGAGGTGTCAGTCAGTACAGACAGATGGTGTGTGTGTGTGTGGACTGATGAGTGAGGTTAAGTCCACAGAGTTTCCCCCCCTCAATCACTTTTTTCCTGTTTGGGATCCAACGAAACAATGACACACACACACACACACACACACACACACACACACACACACACACTCTTCTGTCCGGGCTTAAAGCTGCAGGAGCCGCTTGGCGACAGCAAGAGTGGATTGAAAACAAGAGGTTGTTTGTTAGCTAGCTAGCGGTCCGCTGAGCGAGAAGGCATCTCGCATCCATCTCCATGCCAACCGGCCGGGCCAGATTCCATCTGGTTAACGGCGGCGAGAGCTGAGGAACTCCCACACACACACACACACACACTCATCCAAACACACACACACAGTCGGATCCACATGCGAGCCAGTAGTCATCTCGTCATCTCGGACGTCCTCTTCTGTGTCTCCTCCTGCATCTTTCAGGTCTTTGGTGTTATTTCAAAAAAAAAAAAAAAAAAAAAGGCTGCAGGAAGGAGGAGATCCAGCTGAAAGTGTTAAAAAAACAAAGAAGAGGAAGAGGAGGAACGAAGGATGAGTGGAGTTATTTCTCTTCCCTCGGTGAGAAAGCGTAGCTGTGGCCTCTGAGAAGATCCTTCCTCTCCTCCTTTCTCCTGCTCTCCAAACGTCTCTTGTGTTGTTGCTTTCTTTGCTCTCTGTCTGATGTGTCAGTATGCTCACATGCTCTAACTCCTCCCCTGCTCTTTCATCACTCGCTCTCTCCCTCTCTCTCTCTCTCTCTCTCTCTCTCTCTCTCTCTCTCACACACACTTACATCAGAGAAACTGTTCTGCCGAAGCGTCCAATCAGGCGCGAGCAGGAGACAGAGACTTTGCTCGCGATGAATGGAGGGAGGACAAGCGCTCCGCCTCCACCTCCCTCTCCCTCCCTCCGCTCCTCCGCGCTGTGTGTCCGTCGACACAGCCTCGCTCGCTCTAATCAAAACAAGAGGGTGTGTTCACAGCACACACACACACACACACACACACACACACACACACACACACATCTACGGTTCATGCTTTATTATTGCATACGAATGAATAAATCATGAACGTACGGATCGGAGGCTCTGAGTGATTATTTATTCAGCATGATGGATTTAAACACCAGTGGGTCTCTTTTCTTTCCCAACAATCACTGGTTTCATCTTCTCAAAACTATGTGGACATGTGAGCTTTACTGGAGCTGCAACCAGCAATTAACTCTGCAAGATCATTTTCACCATTAATCGATTAAAAAAAATCAGAAAACGGTGAAAAACGCTCATCACAACATCCTGGACTGACCGAGTGCAACACGATTATTAAAATACGCTGCGTTATCTCCGTGGCGACGACTACGAACATGATCCATGACGTCGTAAGAAGCAGTTAAGAGAGAAAATGTAGTTAAAAAGTATGAAAGTAAAAGTAAAGACTGATATATTATTATATATATGACATCATTAGATGATTAACAGTGAAGCATCAGTGTTAGAGCAGCTACTTTATATACAGTTAAGACTATAAACAGCGAGTCGTTGTTGCATGTTTACATTTTTCAAAATCAAAAACCAAAATGTCTTCCTTTCTTTTTTTTTTTCTGCTGTACTGAAAACGCACCAAACTGTGACCCCAAAACCGAGACACACACACAGACAGAACGGTGAATTTAGTGTCTGGTGGCGTCCTCCTACGCTGCACAGACAGCGACGCACTGATGAGTCACAGAGAGAGAGAGAGAGAGAGAGAGAGAGAGAGAGAGACTGATGGATGCAATAACTAAGAGAAATACCAGCAGATCTCTAACGAAGGACAGATGGAGCTGGTTTGTGTCCAGTATGTATGAGAATAATGTGATTATAGGGAACGATCGGCAGACCAGTTCAGTACAGCTCAGAATGAGACGGCTTTTTCTTTGAGAGGAGAAACCAGACTCCCCCCCCTCCCCGTCCTCCCCCCCCCCCGCCCTCTTCGTGCTCTCGTCGGGCCCCTGGGCTCCTGGTCAGAGCCTCTGTGTTAATGAGAGCAAAGGCCAAAGGGGGCCACAGAGAGGAATGTTCACACAGACACAATGAGACTGACTGACACCAGCTTACTGACTGGTTTCTGACCAGTCTGCTTCTAAAAACACACAGAGGCCCCCCGACGACGTTAGCAAACAATCTCACTTCACTCAATAATAAGCTGAATATTTAAACTCATAATACTTATTATCAACCAGCCCCCCCCAAAACCCCCCCCACTGGTTCATGATGATGTCAGTTAACTTTAAATCTGTAGTTTCACTCTTTAAAAAATGATCTAAAACAGCTGATTACTGTGGTTGTTGGGGACTATTTTCTGTGGCGGATGAATCCACATTTGGTGCTTTTGTGAGTATTTCTGTGTGTGTGTGTGTGTGTGTCTACAGCACAGAGGAATAAAATATATCAGGCTGTGAATACACACACACAATACTCGTTAGTAGATCAATTAATTGATGGTTTTGGTATTTTTATGGGATTTGTTTATCTTTTAAGAAAACAGAGCAAACTTTGGGGTAAAAAGTTTTTCACATTTATCAAGTGATGATAACTGTCAGAGTGTTTGTCATGAGATGGAACTGAGATAACATCAGACAAAATAAAATTTAGAGCCACATTCACACTTACAAACAAACACAAGATGTTAAAAACAACTTTAACTGAACAACTTTTAATAAAACTCTTCAGCTCTGTTAAATGTTTTCACATTCAGAGCTGCAACAGAAATAATCAGCAGCTATTCTGAATTGTTTCAGTCTCAGTTATTTGTGAGGATTTGCTGCTGTTCTCAGTCTTATGTGATAATAAACTGAATATTTCTGGACTGTTGATCTAAACCAGGTGATATTACAGCATCACTTTGACCTTCAGGAAACATTTTTCAGCGTTTTCTGACTACGAGACGAAGCAAATTAGTTTATTTAAGTCAGAGATAAAATAATAAACTACTTACAGTAAAAGTGAAGTATTTCTACTGTTATCTCTCCGTGAAGCAGACTGATAGCCGAGGCCGTGAACTCAGCGGCTGGTTTACATGTTCACTCTGAACACAGGAACCATCGGATTATGTTACTTTTATCTTCAGCTACAGGAAGAGATACGGAGACAAGCTGCTCAGAGACCAGAGTGTTGAAGAAGAAAGAAAGAAAGAAAGAAAGAAAGAGTGATGATGAACAAGAGAGAGATAAAAGAGGTAGAGCTCTCTCTCTCTCTCTCTCCTCTGCGTACAGAACTAATTAAAGCAAAAGCCTTCTGCTGTGTTTTATGTCCCTGCTGTATTGGAGGTTAATTGAAGCAGCAGCCTCTGCTCGTCCCCGTCATGATGAAATACTGCCAAGAACAGCATTTCTCTTATTTCTTCTCATCCTTAAAAAAAAAACTTGAGTGTTTTTGACCTCGTGGACTCGTCTCTCTCTGTGTGAGCAGAGAACCAGTCAGACAGCGGCGGGTCTATTTCTAGCTGACAGCATCAGCAGGCTTGTTGAGTCCTGTCAAAAACCCAGAGACCCCCGGTTACCTGACCTCCTGCATGTCTTCACAAGAAGACCGGAGGAGGAGGAGGAGGAGGAGGAAGAGGAGGAGGAGGAGGAGGAGGGAGGCTCGCTGTGTACAGTCCATCCGCTTCCAGCTGGATAAAAATCAGCCGCTGAGTATTTTCTTTAGCTTTTATCTGTTTAGTTTTACGTCATTATATCCTGTTACAATCCTCTTCGAGTTAAACGATATGACTGGCGACTTACTGTCAACAAATAGCCTGATGTATCTTATTCCTCCGCGTTGTTGTCCAGAAACCATTAAAAACACGTCAGTGAGTCTAACCGCTGCACTGGGTGATGTGTTCCTTCATCATGAAGACATTAGTTTGTTTAGAAACGGCTCCACAGTGATCAGGTTTTCAGTCTCCCGAGAGTAGTTCAGTGTAAAGCCGACGCTACTGAGCATGTGCAGGAACACGCTTCTGTTTACAGCTCTGCTAGCAAGTTCTTTGCAACGTGGATGTGTCGACGATAAGAAAATGTACAAAAACACCAGAATTATCCTCTAACACATTCAACCAAATCAGCAATGAAACCTCCTAATGCCTGCAGAAGGTTTGAAATTTGTCCGTTATTTAATTTTTATGTGCAATTTAATCATCACGACTTCCTGAATTCATACGTAAGTTCTTTGCGATGTCGATGTGTCGACGATAAGAAAATGTACAAAAACGCATTAAACCAAAACAGCAATGAAACCTGCAATTTTTATGTGCGATTTAAACTATTTTTTTTAGTAAGAATGACAAATAATGAATCTATAAACACTTAGACAAAATGAAAGTAGCCCAACATGTGGAGACACACAAACAGCTGACATCACCTTAACACACCCAGAGTGATTTATCTTGTTACTGACTAAAGGTTTGCTAAGTCAGATGGTTGTGAGGTGAAAGGTCAAGGGTGACAAAGGTTTCACACACACACACACACACACACACACACACACACACACACACACACACACACACAGAACCAACAGTCCTATACATGCAGTCATTTGAAAGTTTACACTGGAATGTTATCGTTTCACATTCCACAGTTACGTTCAGTCTGACGTGACGATATGGAAACCAGTGACCTCTGACTACTGGTGGCTTAAGATAGAATCCTTATCTCTGGACCACAGTGACACACACACACACACACACACACACACACAGTTATTATATTCACTGCACAAAAGGTGTAAAATAAATGAAAAACAGATTTAAATTCAGACCAAGAAAACGCACGCTAACATTTTAATCATCGATTATAATCTGCTGACAAATAAGCACCAAAAACAACATCTGGATCCAGATGCAGAGCAGC
Source organism: Thunnus maccoyii (assembly GCF_910596095.1). Classification (NCBI taxonomy): domain Eukaryota; kingdom Metazoa; phylum Chordata; class Actinopteri; order Scombriformes; family Scombridae; genus Thunnus; species Thunnus maccoyii. The sequence goes on along the minus strand of NC_056539.1, from coordinate 32,291,713 downwards.
TTTAATGAAGCAGTTACTACATCCTGCCTGCAGCTGCTTCAAAATAAAAGTCTTCCAGCTGTTCAGACTCCGACCAAATCGAAGTTTGAAGCAGGAGGTGCTGAAAAACTGTAATTATAAAATAAAAAAGGCCCAAATCTGCACTTTTTGGTTTTATAAGTCTGAAATATAAACCTGAAAAATTCCACTTTTAGAAAACTGGAGCAGGATTTACCAGCTTTACGAGCCTCGGCTGGAATACTGCAGCTGTTTTCTTGTTTTATAAGCTCTTGTGTGTACTTATTTTCTCTAAAGCACTTTGTAAATTTGCTTTACAGAGGTGGAAACTGTGAAAATTTACAGTGCAGCTGTGACTCAGGTCATATCGAATCCAAATATTTATGAATACAGATGCAGACTCTCCAGAACGCTGCTCGGCTCCGCGTCCGGAGAGGGCTGTAAACTCCTTTTATTAACAGTTTGGTTGCTTAATTAGAAACTATTGACTGAGACCCAAAACCACAGATGTGCACACTCGCAACATGCACTGCTAACTCACATCTCCCGCCACAGCGTCTGTCGTACGCTCGCTGCCAAGACACACATGCAAAAAAATAACACAACACACACACACACGCAGACTGTTGTGCCAGACGATCATCTACATGGTTGTAATAAAGGAGCAGAGATAAAGAGCTCCTGTTTGTGTCGCTTCATTCATCAGTTTAATGAGTTTGTCTACTGTTAATTCAGACTGTCCTGCAGCCAGCTGGCCGTCTGATTGGACGACGGCCCGGCTGATAAACTGGACCGCAGGAAAACACAACTGGCGGCTTTTTTTTTTTTTTTTTGGGTGATAATGAAGAAGTGACACAAACACACAATACTAGCTGATGTCATGTGTGTGTGTGTGTGTGGTGCAAAACTGTCAGAGACATAGTGAAGTAAACAAAAAAAAAAACAATTAAACAACAAAACTGAACATCAATCCAAAATGCAAAGTTGAGATGACAGCTCTGTGTGTGTGTGTGTGTGTGTGTGTGTGTGTGTGTGTGTGTGTGTGTGACAGGTTGCGTGCTGCTCCGTCTGTGCGTTATGCTGACGGTGTGTTTGATATGTGTGTGTGTGTGTGTCAGCCTGCTCAGACAGGACAGGAGGAGAAAAGCTCAGCCTGAATAAATTAAACATGACGGTGTTTGTTACAGACTGACAAAAAAGCTCTGACGCTGCGTTAGTCGAGTCCGCCGATGACAGGAAGAGGAAGAGGAGGAAGAGGAGGAGGAAGAGGAGGAGGTGTGTGTGTGTGTCTCTCTTGTCTGACACACACACACACACACACTACAAAGAGCCTTGACCTTACATAATCACAAGCCTTTGAAATCAGTTCCCAGTCCCGCTGCTCTCTCACAGCGAGACTCTTCTTTATCATCCCGGCAGGCGGGAACGCCGCTCTGCTCCGACTAATGAGGCCGCTGGACGTGAACTGAAGAAGATTTTTTTTTAATGCCTGTATATGCTATAAGAAGAAGCAAAGTGTCATGGGAGGTGAAATTTTATACCAGAAAGTTTCCAACCTGCAACTAAACCTTTAACTGGTCGATATATATATATATATATATATATATATATATATATATATATATATATAATATCAACACCGGTGAAGTTTCTCTCAACTCTTCGATCTTTAAAAGCAGCTGAAAGTCTTGTTTTAACTTCTGAAATCTTCTGAAATCTTGTGGTGAGGAAGACTCCGATGTCGGTTGCATAAGCTAAAACAAGAGGTTTTTTTTAACTACTACAAATGTCAGTGGTGAAGAGGTTTATTAAGAGCTCCGGGGTGCGTTTGGTTCTTGGGTGTAGTCGGAGATTTGACATTTTTTAAAATGCTTGCTGGACAGTTTTTAGATGTTCTGATATATTTTCCAGCTGTTCCAGTCATTTCAGTCGGATATGAAAGTCACACTAAACATCTACGTTTGTGTCAGTATATCTTTATTTCTGTATGATGCTGCAAAGTTTTACCTTCGTTACAACAATGCAACAGACAGCCGAAGCGAGTTTAAAGACTCTATTATATTGATTTTTTATATTCTACAGGAATTAATGGAAACAAACGGCTGCCTGGAGGAGTAGAGAAAGTACATGAACTCTTTGATTTTTACAGCTCACAACGCTGCAGCCAGACTCCGAATACAAAAACCCCCTATTTCAGCCTCTTTTGCACAGACTTCCAGTTAATATTAGAGCAGATTTTATGTATTTCTTGTAAAGCTCTCCATGGTCTGGCTCCTGCATATATATTTTGTGAGCTTTTGTTAAAATATATAAACCCACATTCAACCTTGGATCCAGCGAGGAGTCCTCTGGTCCAGAACTAAACCTACAGGAGATTTACTGCTCCTGAAATAACCTCCTCATTGAAATTCACTCATTTTCATAATCTTGCATTTTGCATTTAGTGTAATTTCTCTTCGTATTGTCCAGTTTTATATGATTTCCCATCATGACGCAGCTAAAACCTCTGTAACAAAGCTGTGACGGGGATGAAAAACAGTCTTATGTAAATGTTCTATGATCAAAAGCACAGAAAGAAAACATATCACAGTCCAATTTTCCACATTATAAATGTCCAAAGATCAGTTCAATAATCAGTTTTCAAGCCCCTAAAAAAAAAAAAAAAAGACTTTTCATCCCTCTCGCTCTGCTGCTAAAAGCCGTGTAAAGAGGCTGCGCTCGCTGTGTTTTTATGGACGTGGAGATCGAAGGCTGTAACGCCGTGATGAGGCTCATATAAGATCAAAGCTTAAGACAAGAAGAGATGAGAGGAGAGAGAGGAGGAGGAGGAGGATGAGGAGGGAGGGAGGGAGGGAGGAGAGGAGGGGATGAAAAGGACACAGCGTTGCATAAAAAGCTTTTTTCCCCAGCGGAGGAGGAGGAGGGGGGTTGATAAGAAAATGCTGAGTAAGCCTGAACAAGCTTTACACAGTGATGGGAGAGAGAGAGAGAGAGAGAGAGAGAGAGGTATGATGAAAGAGAGAGAGGAGAGAGAGATGAAGGGGAAACAGTCAAAAAAAAAAAAGAGGAGACAGAGAGAGAAGGAGGGTAGAGAGACAAACAGAGGACGAACTGGAAGAACAAAAACTGAGACTGTGTTGCATTTATCCTCCTTTTCCTGAGACATGAAGCATCAATTTACACTAAACAACACAAAAACATAAAGGTTAATAGAGCTGCAACTACATTATTTTCTAGGGATGCAAGATATTATCGGCACGTCATCGGTATCGGCCGATAAAAGCTCTAAAATATCGGCATCGGCGAATAGTGAGAGGCTGATATGTCGCCTTCTCCTCCGCCTCCTGACTGTGTTTCCCTGGATGGGCTGTTTCACCCTGATGGTCCCGGTGTTTCCTCCGCAGGCTGCACTTCACTCAGCTGCCCGTCAGACCCGCTGCTTCTTCCCAGTTAGACCTGAATAACTAACTGGGGCTCGGTGCTCCACATAAAGAGCGAGGGCTAATGTTAGCTGGGAGGCTAGCGAAGGCTAGCTGGCTGTGCTTCCCTTCGGTCATGCCGCGGCTAACGCTCCGCTAGCCTCGCAGCTAACGTTAGCCCCAGCTCTCTATATGGATTCAACCGGACCACCGAGGTTAAAGTGGGAAGAAGCAGCGGGTCTGACGGGCGGCTGAGTGAAGTGCAGCCTGCGGAGGAAACACCGGGACCGTCGAGGTGCTGCGGTGTTCGGCTGCACAGATAGGAAATCCCTCGGCTGACAGGATGTACCACTCTGTTTGAAAAATAAAAAACTTCTTCTTCTTTTTGGTTCATAACGGCGGTTGGCAACCAGCGTATTAGGTGCATTACCGCCACCTTCTGCTCCTGAACTCCAGTCTTCCTGAGTTCTTCCTTCATATATTGTCTTTATTGATCATACTTAGTACAATCTAAGCCTGCATGCATAATAGTCTCCTCAGCCATATCGACAGCCGATAGCATATATCGGCATCAATTGGCCACAATGAGTTGGAAATATCGGCATATCGGATATTGCAAATGCATCCCCATTATTTTCATTATCAATTAATCTGTCGATTAGTTGTTTGGTCTATAAAACATTAGAGAATGGTGAAAAATGACAATTACTGTTTCCTAAAGCTCAAGATGCAGCCTGAAATGTCTTATTTTGTTCCAACCAACAGTCCATAACTCAAAGATATTCAATTTACTATCATATAAGACAAAAGAAACCAGAAAATATCAAGATAGTTGGCAATAAATATTGTGGATTGACTAATCTATTGATCGATTAATCGTTTCAGCTCTAATAGTGTAACTACCCTGATGAGATGAATACGGCCTCAGCATGTGTTGAACGGCTTTACTGGAACGACTTCAAGTCAATTCAACTTTATTTATATGGCGCCAAATTCCAACAGAAGTTATATCAGGACACTTTCCACATACAGCAGGTCTACTACTACTCTTTAATTTACAGAGACCCAACATTCCTCCATGAGTAAACACATGGTGACAGCGGCGAGGAAAAACTCCCCTTTAATGGGAAGAAACCTCCAGCAGAACCGAGGTTGGCGGCCATCTGCCCGACTTCTGTTATGAAATCATACTGTTATATACCAGCGGAGGGCAAACAGGGCAAAATCTGGCCTCCAGTGAAGATATTTGACCCCCAAATGAAAGCTGAAGTTTTCCTTTTTATAGATTACATGAAATCATTTATATGACTCTTCATAAATCTACAGTAAATAACAATGTAAACTCATGTAATCCCAATAAATATGAGCTCATAACCTCTTGGTACATAACATAATGTGTCCTATCTGACCAGAACAGGTTTGTGTCAATACCAGTTGAGCTTCCACCATAAACAAAGCAGGTCACTGTTTACTGTGTGTGGATTATTAATGGGAATTTAGAGATTCACCCTCAGATAAAAACCCTCAAACAAACTTTCACTGCATCTGTACAACATCAGCCAACATCTGACCCATAGCTGAACCTGACTGCTGATATAAACACTTAATAAAACACAAATACCAACACGTTCTGACCAGCGACGTCACTGTTATAACACGAGCAGCTGATCCAGACTAATAACGTCTCTGTTGTTGCTCTGTCAGTGATTCATGATGTACATTATTATATATAACACATCAGTTATTTGCTAAAATTCAGGCGCACGACGATGACAAGAAGCATCATGAGAACACTGAGTTATTTCCCTTCTGCAGCTTTCTTTTAGTGTTTTATAGATCTGCAACCATCAGTCGATTAATCGATTAGTTGTCAACTATCAAATTAATCGCCAACTCTTTAGTTAATCGATTGATCATTTGGAGTCATTCTTTAAGAAAAAGATATCCAGCTTCTCAAATGTGAATATTTTCTGAATTCTTTAGTCCTTCATGACAGTAAACTGAACATCTTTGAGTTGTGGACTGATCTGAGGCTCTAAGAAACTGTTTTTACCATTTTCTGACATTTTATGAACCAAACAACTAATCGATTAATCGAGAAAATAATCAACACAGTGTTTAATATAATAGTACAGGCCTGGCGGGGGTTCTCGTCTGTGTCGTTGCCTTGGAAACTGCAGGTAGCGTAACTCCTTTTAAGGAATAGGGCAGAGTGTAAGCGAGAGAGCGAGCGGCAGAAAAATAACGGTGAATGCAGGCGGAGCAGAGGAAAAGGTTAACAGGAAGTTGTCAGTCTGGCGGTAAATGTTCAGTACAGACTACAGTGTGAAGCTTGTCAACACCATGAAAAGTCACATCTGTTGTTTCCCCAACTGCTGGAAAAGTGAAGCTCCAAAGTTAGCAACAATGGGTTAGCCTAGCCTTACGATGCTAAACTCCAGGCCGAACAACTCAACCTAGCAACAGATTTATCCATAATGAAAATAATCTTTTACTTTTTCCGTCAAACGTTTACAAGAAAACTGCTTTCAACAGCAGAAATCAAGCCCTGTTTCTGGTATAAATCAGGATAAGCTGGTTAATTACACGCATGTAAACTCACTGAACGAGATGACTGAGTGTGCAGGAGTATTTATTCTGACTCCATGTCTTTTCTCAGAGCTCTACGGCAGCCCTGGAGGGAGAAAAGTGAGGTCTTATCACAACAGAGAGCAGTGGAAGTCACAATCCCGGTCCTCAGCTCGACTATTTCTACCGTCGGGGGGGGAAAAAGGTCGACTGGGAACACGAACTCTTGACAATACAGCAGCTCAAACACGCTGGCAGCCTTCAGCAGCACTTTTTAAACAAGCTCAGCCTGTCAAATCTTCTGTGTGCAGCCTGCTGATCTCTATCTGCTGTGTTTGTCGGATTTACTGTTTAACTAGCGGGTCGATACAGTTCACACTGCTGATGAGCGAAGTGTAAAATATTTGTGTGTGCGTGTGCCAACACAAGAGTTCATACTCAGTTCAAACATTGCTATGGCGATGGTGTCAGCTCTGCACTGCTGCGTGTTATGTGTTTATTGTACGTCCAGTCCAGCCGCCCCGGAGACATTTCAGTGGCAACAACAAACAATGCAGCCTGTTTGAAAAGTGAGGCAGAGCTCCGACAGACGGGCTGTTGTTTTCTGTCCTCGTTCCTTCCTCAGTACAAACAGTCGGCTTTGTTTTGGAGCTCAGGTCGAGACAGGAGAGTCGTCGGGGCGGACAGAGCCGAGGTTTGTTCCACACGGCTCTGATGCTGCTGCTGCGCTTCTTCCTACTAGAAGTGGAGGAATGAAAACATGAGCCCCGACGTCTACGGGTTGGATGTGTATCGTTAGGCCTCCTGCACATCATCAGCTGCTCTGCACCAGGATGTTTATCCACGGACGTGAGCATCGGCACAGACTCGGCGCTCGACCTTTACCGGGTGTTTACTTTCACCTATAGCTGTACACAAATCAGCATCTGAGTCATGAATAGTTTATCCGGCTGTGTTTGCATTCAGCAGCGAGCAGAGAGCACAAACAATCATGTTTCTCCATTTCCATAAAGGTCAGAGGTCATTCTGAGACTGGGTTGGTCAAACTTTATAGTCTTCTATATACAGAGCTGCAACTAATAACTATAGCTGATTATTTTCTCAATGAATCTATTAGTCGTTTGGTCTATAAAATGTCAGAAAATGGTTAAAAAAAAGAGTCCAAGATGACGTCTTCAAATGTCCTGATAAACAGTCAGCAACACAAAGATATTTAAGTTTACTGTCATAGAAGAATAAACTAATAAATAAACCATAAAATCTCCACATTTAAGAAGCTGAAATCAAAGAATTTGCAATATTTTTTCTTGAAAACTGACTCAAAACATGCGATTAACAGCGTTGCCGTTCCACTTCTATGCTTTTCTATCAGCATTCCTGTTTGTGACACAGCAGCAGAAACCATCAGGTCTGAACTGGAAGCTTCTCGACTGAAACGCTGATCTTTCAACGAGCCGTGACTTTACAGTAACTTAAAGCAAAAAGCAGATTTTCTCTGTGTGAAGATTCCCAGAACTACACGACAAAAACTTAAAATCTGACCAGAAACTTGCTGAAAGACGACAACAACAAATATCATGCCTTGTGACTACACACACCAGACCTTCCTATCAGTAAATATACTGTATGATTACTAACTGACAGGATTAAAAAACATACATACATTTTTCTCTGCTCATCCTACAACCACATCTGAGCGTCTTCAAAGTGTTTTGTTTTTTAAATGACGTTAGTACAGATGAAGATTTATTTCTTAAAATGACCCACATCACTGAGAACATGATGGGAAGTTGTATTTATGTCCAGTAAGTGTTGGAAAGATGTTTCACTGCTTTTTACGATGAGAACAAAGTCATAAAAAACCTGAGAGAAGTAAAACTGATCGATTTTCATTCTCATCATCATCATCATCGCCGTCTTGAACCGAGTGGGAAAGTTTCATACTGGACTAAAAAAAACCTGGAAAATCTATTTCTCTGTTTCTTTGTTTTTTTTTAGATTGAAGCATGAGGTCAGTTCCTGGTAAAACGCTGTGAGAGACACATAAAGACAGAGCCGACAGAACGCAGACGGAAGGTTTGTTGAAGACGGACGCTGCTGCTCGCCGTCTGATCCTCATCAACTCCCTGCAGGCTGCAACCACAACCAACATAAATCTAATTACACTGTAGGAATCATTCAACTAAATACTACAGAGAGAGAGAGGAGACATTTGTATTCACTGTATACAAGAGATAACAGCAGCTAACAATATGTAAACACACACACACACAGGAGGGGTTTTATGGGAGGATGATTCTCTGGCACAAAGGAGAGATGTGAAGGAGAAAGAGGAGATGTAATAAATACAGAGAGGGATGGAGGGATGGAGGGATGGAGGGGAGGAGGGGGGGTGTGTGTGAGATGGACAGACAATTCAATTTCCTCTCCATCATCAGAGATGGGTGATACGGTCAGAACTGGATTAGCTCATCGCAAACAGAACAGGAGAAGGTCTGAATGCATTTGTTAATGTGAGCGAGGTGCAGGAAGCATCCGGTAAGAAAAACACGACTGCAGTTATTCTGTTAAAACCAAAGACTGACAACACGTCTGATAACAAGAAGAAGAAGAAGAAGCTTCTATCCTGTAAACTCTGACCTCATCCACTCCAGCAGCAGCAAACAGCCGACACAGTTAAGAGACCAGCTGGTGGAGACCAAACCAGAGATAAAAGGAGGATGAATACTGGATTTATATTCATCAGGTGGAAAGAAACATCACTTTAAAGGCATCATTATCTTATTCTGTGTCTGCTGGTTGTGTAAAAAAAACACAATCAGTTAGTGCAGCTTTTAAGTTAGAATATTTAACATTTTCATGAAATTAAAGCCCATTTTTATTATGTCTGCTCAGCATTTTTCCTGCAATAACCACTCAGTGTATTTACAGTAATTAGTGGCTAATCTAGTAGTTTTTACTGGTAGTGGTGATGTAATCCAACACAACTGTATCTCATTGATATCAGCTTCACTGTTTACTGTTTGCTCTCATTACATCATATCAGAGCTGTGTTAAATTACCGCTAATGCTAACAGAACACCGCTGCTTCACATTAAAAGCGCCTGACTGGCAAAATACAGGGTAGGTTTTATTGTGAAAGATTCACAGGAAACATAATGTATTTGTCACATGGTCAGCGCCATGACAGACAACAACAGTTTCAAGACAGCTGCTCAGTGAGTGTTTGCTGTAGTGTTCAAACCGCACTTGCTGTTACCACGGTAACCACGGGTGTCACCACATCAACCAGGACTGAAATCTTACAGATTACAACGTTAAAGGAGACTCTTGATTTGATGCATCAGAGAATCAACACGTTACCTCGTCAAGTTTGATGTGATTATGCAGATAAAACGCATAACGAGCTGAGTCATTAACTAAAAACATGTGTTTGACACGGTTCAAAGAAGTGTTTGCTGCCTCCTTTTAGTCCAATATAAATAAATAAATATAAATCATAAATTGTGTTGCATCATCTTCTTATTTCAAGCTGCAACAGCTGGAAACACAAACTGTCCAGCTGTGAGAATAAATTTAGAACAATGATGAGGAAACTACATCAGAGCCGTGATGATACCTGATAATAACACACACACACACCTGCAGCCAATAAGAATCTAGTTTTACACACAGACGTGAGTTAATATCAGATTAATGCTTCTCAGATTGTTCCCAACATGCAGCATCTTCATTCTCACCGATCAATGCTGCATTTTAAAGTGTCAAAAACACACAAAGAGTCCAGTGAATCATCCTTCAAGTTGATTTTTTTTTTGTTATTTTCAGAGGCGAGAGTGTTTTTGTGGATCACTGAGGAAACAAACGAGGCCACACATCAGCTACCGATAAATAGCTGAAGGGGGAGTTTTGTATCGATGTGGCCCGATCAATGCATTTACCCTCAGAACACACAGCATGGATTTAATGCTAAATAACAACGCTGGCTAACGCTTTATTCCACAGGTCCTTTCATTTTATACTCATCTCCTGGAGAGTAATTTGCAGATATTTAATCATTAATTTTTAGGACTTTTTTTTAGGAATTTTAAGAATTTTTTGAAGGGTTAGGATGACTCTTAATAATTCTCTAACTGACAGAAAATACTACCATGTTAGCATATTAGCTTGTTGGTTAAAAACTCTATAATGAGCACATTTCCTGTAAACTACAAAATGTTGTATCCTTTCAAAAGAAATGTCCTAAGAATTAATAGCAAATACTTTCAGTAAATTGAAAAGAAAAGAAACATAAAATGTTAATATATCGTTTGACGCACAAAACATCTGTCAGTTAAACAATTAAGAATCTAATTTATTGAGATTTTTTGCTTAATTAACAGCTGCATATGAACCCAAATACAATGAGTGTGTATTTTTCACACATTGAGTCGTTTTTTTCTTATAATTTGTATCAAATTGCACCACCGACTCTATAAAATGTCCAAAAAAAGTATGAAAATTACTGTGAAATTAATACAAAACGATGTGATCTATAAGACAAAGTGTTAACAAATCCTACAACCTCTCTTCATATCCTGATCTCTCGCTTCTCATTCTCTAAAAGCGATCAGGAAAAAAGTGTCGAGAAGCTTTTCCTGTTTGTACGGAAGATCAAAGGCGGAGAGGAAGCTCTGCTCGCTGCAGGAAGCTCGGACCCGTCTCATCGGATTCACAGAGCCTTTGAGGCGATGTTGTTCCCCTCGTTTGGACTTTCTGAAAAAACTCTAAACCTGCTGCTGCTGCCGCCAAAGTGTTTTATCGTTATTTCTCTTTGTTGGGAGAATCCAGCTTCATTAAAAGTCTTTTAGAAACATCTTTGGGGCGTTTATCAAACTCTAATGGGAGAATTAATGGTGTTTGCCATCCAGCTGCCAACTCTCAGATTTGTTTGGGGGCTTGTGGTTTTTATTTTCACCCTCCTTTCAAACATTTTGGCATGAAGAATCCAATAAAAAGCTGTTTGGCAAATGATGAGAAAAGCTATTAGGAGCGAAGTGAGAGAGGAAACCAGATGACCGTGAGGAGCGAATGGAAGCAGCATCAACAAAAAGAAAAAAAAAGAAACAAATAACAGAAAGAGTCTCTTTTAACAGCAGGCAAAGGAACATTTCTGATTGTTTTATGTTCCGCCAGCAGTTTGTTCTTGTTGTTGACGGGTTTCAAGGTTTTCTATTGCTGTGACTAAGTCCATGAAAATAGCAAGAAGTCAATTATCACGGCTTAGATGGCTTTTGGAAATTGGTTTTATGGTTATTTGACTGATTAAAAAGGTGTATCAGTGAACAATTAGGACAAAACATGCAGCTCAGTCTGTGATCTGAATCCTCTCTGCAGTTTCAGGGAGTTAACCGCTCTGAGTTTCTACCTCGTGCCCGACGTTTGAACCCCCCAAAAGACGGAAAAACCCCCTCACTTCACTTAAAACTTATCAGCTCTCCTCTTATGTAGAGCACAGCTGATCTGAAGGTTTTTACCAGCGTGGACTTGAGGGAGCGTGTGAAGAACAGATCTGCTTTAACCCAGAACACACTGAGATACTTGTTCATGTCTCGTCCTGCTGGTGATGTGTTTTTAGCATAATTCTTACTCTATTCTTTGATCAAATCATTAAATAATTTGATTTAAATGATCATTTTAGAGTGGATTTTTATTTTGAAAGTTCCTGCGCAGCTACTTTGTTTCATCAATATTTAATATTTAAGAATTTTGGCTTCTTTTTATTAAGAATTTAACAAAAATTTAAAGAAATCTAATGAAAAAACATTAGAAAACAAATATCCACCTCATCAGAAATTAACAGTAGAGTCTTGAATAAACTGTTGAGTTGTAAGAAGTTAAAGAGATATGAGGTGACATGAATATTACTGTTTAATAAGTAACATCAGATTAATTTCTATCAACAATATTTCCGTCTTTAGCCTCCGTACATGGTCTGTATGTTATCTGAGGTGACAGAAGTCGGTTCTGGTGTATTTCACACTGGTGACAGACTGTGGTTACTGAGACCATGAGGGGAGTTAGACAGGATGTCCTTGGATGCTGGGAACTGATCCGTATATATATATATATATACATATATATATACACAGGTCAGTATTGATTAGGGAACAGCAGTGATCGATGCAGAGTGGATTCTAAAGGGAAACCACACAAAGACACTGTATGAGCTACAGTCACCGTATTACATGAGATGTGTGTTACCGGGCAAAGAGATGATGAAGATCAGATGAAGGCAGAGTAACAACACAGTTATCTACGTGTACACAAGATGAGACGGAGCAGATTCATTGGTTCTCAGAGGGAAAGAGTCAGGCTCGTTACCAACAACGTTCAGATGGATGTGATTCCCACAGTGTGCAGAGACAAACTAGTCTGTCACTCCCCAAACTAGAGCCTTCATTTTTTTTCACAATGTTTAAAATGTCCTGATTGTGAAAATCAAGTTATTACAATGCAAAAAAAGTTGTTTTTTTTTCAAAGGTCTGTAAACTGTGACGTGATTGGTTTCACTACATGTTCACCATAGTTTACAGGAGCTGCAGTCGTGACTGCAGACTGTAAATAACTGATCTGTGCTCTCGCTTTGTGTTTGTTGATGTTTCATCTCCGGTTACAAGAGTTGAAGCACCGACAGTCAACTGATCAGTTTACATTGTTCAGTTCGTCTCTGTCTGCTGGGTAGCTAACGCTAGCTAGCAGCAGTCTGCAGGTATCTTATGTTATGTAGACAGCCTTGCAGGTGCTGCAGGTCTTTCTTTATTCTTGTTCAACTGTCTACTGTCAATAATTGTCTGTGTTTTGCAGGCAGCCTGAAAAGAAAAACTTATCACCCAGCTCTTCATCTAACGGGTCAAACATGTCTTATTATTTATTACAACTCTCCAAAATGTGATTTAATTCAAAGCAAGACAGAAAAAAAAAGTCCCTCTGTCCTTAAATCCTCCTCTCTTTAAGACCCTGTCACTTTATACGACCGTTCTTTATACGACTCCTCTATCTCGTAAGTATCCGAGTGGCATTTAAATGACTGTTTGTGGAGTCGGGACACTTTCAGATGTCTGCTGTGTGAGTGAGTTGAAGCAGAGAGCATTAACTCACAGTGAAACATGAAAACCAGATGGGAGAGTCGTTTCTGAGATCTCTGCAGTGCAACTGGTTGTTCGGGGGAAAGAAAGGATCATCTGGCTGGATCTGTGTTTGGATAAATGACATCTGAAGGGAAGCTGCTTTATGGGCTCATCTTGTTTTTTCTCTGCATTTATAAACTCAGTTAAGAGCTTCAACTAAAGATTATTTCCTCCATCAATAAATCTGTCGTTTTTTTTCTTTCTCTATTAATTGTTTCATCTATAAAATGTCAGAAAACTGAAAAATGCTCCAATGTGACATCTGCAGATGTCCTTAAACATCCAAAACCCAAAGTTATTCAATTAACTGACATATAAATACAGAGACGAGCAGCAGATCTTCACATCTGAGATGATAAAACCAGAAAACATTACTATTACTATTCAACAAATCTATAACCAAAGTTAATCTTATTATTTGATTATCTGATTTGACAATCAACAGAAAATTAATTGGCTATTGACTATTTCATCTATTTGAATAACTGAATAATCGTTTTAGTAACTTTTTAAGGAAAAAAAGTCAAATATTTGATGCTTTTATGTGTCACACATGACAGTAAACTGAGCTGCTGATGAAACAAAACAAGACATTTAAAGACGTCACTGTGACATTTGTCATTATTTTTGTACATTTTATAGACATATCGATCAATTGAGAAAATAATCTGCAGATTAATCGATAATAAAAATAATAGTTTGTTGCAGCTGATGATGTCACATCTTTATATCAGGTGGAAAAGGACTACATCTGTGACACTTATAGTGATTCTGTTGGAATAATGTCAGATTTACTCGTCTTTATAGTTCTATTTGAGGCCAGGCAGGCTTTTCTTCTAGTAATTAATGCCTACAGTACAGATCAATAGATTTGCAGTGTGTGGGATGGCTGTAAAGATGTAGATACACAGAGAGATAAGAAGAAGAAGAAGAAGGAGGAAGAAGAGAAAGCCAGAGGCTGAGAGAGATATACAGGAAGAAAAGACGCAGTAACAGGATCTTCTGGTCGATAGAGATCACATATCTGCTGAATCCAACTGACCCCCTAGTTCTGTTGAAACCGGGGCTCTAAACGTCTTCTTACAAGCACGGGTCGACCTAACTGGAGGGCTGAATAGAGGCTGTACGCGAGGCGAGGTTCATAGAAGAAGACAAAAGAGAGAGACAAAGAGGAAGGATGCAGCAGCAGCAGCAGCAGGAGGAGGAAAGAGATGCAACAGAGAGCCTGAGAGCGTCGTGCAGGCTGTAACCCTGTTAGCGTGATTAATGTCGGACATTAGGTTGTAGACCAGAGGAGACTTGTGGGTCGGCTCAGACCTAAAACCATACATCACCGCGGAGCAGAATGTCCCTGCTCTGCTCCATTAGAGAGGCAATAGCTCACTTTCCTAATTAACAACTATTCATTTATATGTGTGTGTGCTTACAAGACAAAAAAAAGCTAGAGGGGGGAAGCTAATAAAACTAAGTATAAGCCACCAAGCTGTCAATAATCCTCCCTGCCACGCTCACAGTGCCTGCTTGAGCTCATCATGCATATGTTTGGTGGCACAGAAACACACAGACAGTAGATTAACACGAGCATTCAAACGTGTTCATACACCCGACTAAACATTAACAAGCAAACCACCTCTGACATCCTGCACCGCGCTGGGAGAAAGATATTTTCACAGCCATTAACTCCAGTTTGCGCTCTATATATCCAAAGAAAAGCACATTTTTTTTGTCTATATGGTGGCAGAAAATGGTGGAAAATGTCCCGTTATAATGTCTTAAAGCCCCTGGAAAGACAAATCCATGATTGGCTATTAATCATGTAATTTGGGATCTAATGTGCATATAGTAAACACCTATAAAGTATGAGAACATAGCCTTTGACATAGTCTATGTAATTCTTTAGAAAGTTTCTCTCCCTTCCCTTGTTACTGGGTTGCTAAGTTAGGGAATTTATTATGTTATAAACATCTGCCCAATCATATTTAAGAGAAATTTAAGAGAAACTCAACTTTTCTTTGCTTTTAGCTAGAATGAGAATTCAAATTAGCCTGATTTGGTTTGAAAGTTACTGTGTTAAGCTAACTAGCAGACTTGGCTACACCATCAAAATCTGTATTAATCACGGAGTGGATAAGTAGCTCAAAAGTGTAGCATAGCAATGCTAATGCTAACAGTTTCATGTAAGTGAATGAAAGATGCTAAAACACTTAGTTTCGTAGTCTGGAAGGTATAGTTCAATAAAAAACAGATATGTGTGGTCTACTCTAGTCTGCTAGTTAGCTGATTAGTCAAAATAACTAGTAGACCACCGGGGTAGTTGATAATAAGCTCAAAAGTTTTGAATATTAAAACTAATGCTAACCGTTTCATGTAAGTGAATGGAAGATGCTAAAACTATTAGCGCCATACTCCAGGAGGTATAGTTAAATAAAAACACAGTTTCAGGTGGTCTAACCGAGTTTGTTAGTTAGTGGATTATTTAAACTTTCAACCAAGTAGGCCCATTGGATAGATTTGGTAATAATAGCAAAACGTTTAAACTAATGCTAACCGTTTCATGTAAGTGAATGGAAGATGCTAAAACGATTAGCATCATACTCCGGGAGGTATAGTTAAATAAAAACACAGTTTCAGGTGGTTTAATCTAGTTTTTCAGATAGTGGATTATTCAAACTTTAAATCAAGTAGGGTCCATTTGATAGATTTGGTAATAATAGCAAAACGTTTAAGCTAATGCTAACCGTTTCATGTAAGTGAATGGAGAATGCTAAAACGATTAGCATCATACTCCAGGCGGTGTAGTTAAATAAAAACACAGATTTGGGTGGTTTAACCTGTTTTGCTAGTTAGTCGATTAGTCAAGCTTTCTAACCAAGTAGAGTCCATTTGATAGATTTGGTATTTTATTCCATATCAGCAAAACATTTTAGTGAATAAATGGAAAATAAAAACGGTACTCGAGCTGAAAGTGAGCTGTCAATCAAACGTGATCTGGACACGCCCACACAGTCCTGAGAAATGGTTCAAGCAGCCAAATGAGCTGTTTTTAAGCTCAGTTTTCTGATAATTATGAATGTTTATTTTCATGCAGATTTTCGTGTATGCTTAATTAGACACTCAACTTTGATATCATATATGAATTTTTATAATTTCAAGCCACGTTTCCAGAGGATTTAAAGCATCACAAAGCAGGAAGTGAGGAGAAAAGAGAAAAAAGAAAGAAAGAAAGAAAGAAAGAAAGAAAGAAAGAGCTGCTGATGATGCTGCAGATCAAAGTCCTAAAAAGACCTAAAGCTGCTGATGTTTGTACTTGCAATAAACTCATTTTTTTAAATAAAAAAACAAAAAATAATGATCTCTATTAATAACCTTCACTTCAAACGCACATAAACAAACACACTGTTAGTTCACCGGAGGCAGATGAAGTCAGTCAGAGAGAGAAAGAAGCTTGTAAAGAAGTGAGACAAAGACTCCGACCTCCTTACTGAGTTCCTGCAGGAGACCAAGTAGTGTGTGTGTGTGTGTGTGTGTGTGTGTGGTGTGTGTGTGTCTGTGTGGTGTGT